>NW_009592925.1:14530-68834 GCF_000690535.1 Cariama cristata | reverse complement strand
TCCTGCTGATTTAAGCCAGTCAGTAGGTTTCTGGCTCTGTTTCCTAGTAAACTTTGGGCATTACAGACCTATTGCTAACAGGTAAGTGGCTTAAATGAGAGGTCTAGTAGCTGTATCAGAATACAGTTCTGAATTTAAAATCCTCATAACCTGCCTCTATTATTCCAGGGTACTGTATGTATAGGAGCCATGAGGTCTTTGGTGTTATATCTATCTGACAGAGATAAGTCTGTCTCTGTATGCACATCATATTCCAAAAACTGCAAGGCTGAAAGGATACTGGCTTAAGGTCGTAGAGGAGGCAACAGTTGTGTGTTTTGTAATACTCAGTACAACTAAATGTCACTTGATGCTGCCTGTTGGTGAAAGGATAGAGAATATGCCCTGCTACATGCTGTAACTTCAGGTCTCCTTGCTTTTATCGCTTCACTTGCTTTTATGATGTGTGCAGTGAAAAAAATATCTCTCGTGAATGAAAGTCTAGCTTTCACTGCAAGGGCTATTAAATGTGGAGAAGCAGTACAGACCCCTCTGCTGCACGTAAAAGGTGTTGCCTATGTGGTCAGCCAACTGGGGAACAGAAAGGGACTGCCTTCTCACTGTGAAACTAGTCTCCGTAACAATTTATATAATAGTTTGGGGAAATCCCTGTAATGGGCCAAGGAAGACACGGTGGATCCACTCTGTCTTGAAGCTCTACTACTCAGTGTAATAAATCTGGAGGAGACGTAACTGCTTCTCCAGCATCCATAGAGGCCTACACTGTATGCCAGATTTGTTTCATGAATTTCTCTCTTCTCGTTGCCTTAAGCACAATTACAAATACATTATGCAGTGTGAATTTTCACCCTTTTTTAGCATTCAGCAGTGCTATGAAACACCATCCTTTCCCCTTAGTGTACTGGGTTGAAATTAGTGCATTCCCCAAATATCCTGCTGCCTGTGCCATCCCACTGTGATCCAGAGAGGAGATGCTACAACCAAATGCTTCCCCTGATGGGATTTAGTCAATCACATCCACAATATCTTCCGACCTCAGCTCTCACAGAGGTCAGGAATCCAAGTCTGCTGCTGATCCTAGGTCACCGCACAATGAGCTACTGCTAGGCTCTGAGTGATAATAAACTCTTGATTTTCAATTGGGGGAAAAGTATGATGTACAAAACAAAGCAGTCAGATCTATTTATCCATTGGAATGGGCATACGCTTCTCCCTTCTCCTAGAGGGGCTTTGGCTGCTCATTAGATCGCATCCTTTTATGTATATTTTTGGCAGAAAGGCATTGCACAACACCAGGCGTTGTGCTCCACTTTAATGCAGTGCAGAGCATGACATGGTGTATTGGCATCTCCTGCGTGAAACAGAATTTGACAGAAATTTAGAAAAAGTTGGCTTTCGGATTGAGAGGCAGTGATCAATTCTGACAGCGTCCTGCTCTGCTCAATATTATCTCTGAACTGCCTGGAACCAAATGCCAGTGTGCAGTGCATTTCTTCCCAAAGTTCAAGAGGGTAGATGTAAACACAGGCCGTAAAAGACCTGCATGTCTTGAGCTTGTAGGGGTCGTAATTCTTTCCAGCAAAGTTACCTTTCCTGTTTCTATGAATTACTCTTACATTCTTGTAAGAGATACGGTTTGAGGTATTTATGGTGCATTCAATTCTGCTATCATTGATTTACTGGACTAAACCTGCTCCAGGATATGATGTAAAGCCCCTAATTCCAAAAAACTCTTACATCTCGGCGAGAACAGCATTTTCTGCCCTGTTGCCCTCAAGCAGATGACCAACGGAGATAAACAGAGGGCACTCCACTCTCGGTTGCAATGTGCTTGGTGATGTGAAGGAATCAATCAGACAAAAGCAGATTATTAGAGTGTCTGAGAGAGATCAAACATTGCTGGCATCTTCACCCACACACGGTTGATTTACAGGCAAGCTGATAAAGTGCTGCAGCTCACTGTCAGGAGTACATGACAGCTCCTCTAGCTCTATGGATAAATTATTGCTGAAGCCCATGATAACATTTCTCCACCTAGCAACCAAACATAACAGGATGTGGCTTTTAGTACTCGGAGCCAGAATGATACAAAGAGAAAACACAGAAACTCTTCAAGCAGTGAGGTAGCGGACTAAGAAAGGCAGGCATGAATAGATTTTCACGCACAGACACACACACGCATCGTGTGTATATCTATATCGGCTCTGCCGGCATAAAATTGACTTTGTGTTAGAGCTATGCATTTGAAAAAACACATGCCAAAATGCATGTAATTGGGGCAGGCAATGACTGCGGTAGTGGGATGGCAGCAACGGTAATGGTGCAAGTGTGTAGGCATGCAAAGTGAAACTCAGGGCTATGGGAAAAGTCCTTCTATGGGCGCTTGTGACTGTACGGCTCGCCTGTATACCCAAAGCTACACTGCACAAGTGGCTAGGAACATATATGGAAAACGTTAGGTGTTTCCTTTTGCTTGGAGAAGTGCTAGTGATATGAAATCAGCAAATGAGCCAGACTTTAAATAACCCTAACTTGCTTTAAAAAAAGGCAAATCAAAATAATCCTATTATTTGGAAGACAGGGCTAAAGAAAGGTGCAATTCAGATGTTCTCTTTATTTTTATCTGGTGTCTTATAAAATAATAAGTAACATAATCTGCTAAATATTGCATCACGGCTATTAGACATTGGGACTGCTCTCAAAAATTAAGTTGGGTTAATTAGAGCATGTACTATGTGCCTATAAAAGACTAAATCAGGCACTTTCTCAGGAGCCCAACATGAGTGCTTTTCAAAAGCTGAGAATGTGACCCTGACAACTTAAAATCTAGAGTATATTGAAAGTGCTCACAGGTTAGAGGTTCTGCTGTCTCAGATGCCTTTAACAAATTTTCTTACTTTGAAATACACTTCGTTATTTAAAAATTATTTTTTCTCTTTGTTGCTCTATCAGAAGTCAACCTACAGAAGAGTAGGGAAATGAACATGGAAATAACTGTATGAAAGAAATTATGAAACCTGTTTATCTGCAGTGTTCTGCCAAATGAACAATCAGAAAATGTGATTTTTTTTTTTTCTCCCTGTGGCTTTTTCAGTTACAAGAATTTAGAAAAGGTGAGAGGTAAGTGAGAAATTCTGAGATGTGAAAAATGTAAGCTGGTGATATCCCCTAAGTAATTATTCATATTATTTGCTAGTTTGTCATATTAAGGACTCAGTATTGTTTATATTAAAGACTCAGCACTGTTTATCTGCAAACTGAGATCTAAGACCAGTTTGCATTTGTACTTTTCAATTGTGTTTCTTTATTCACTGCCATGATTGAATGTAGTCCCAGCAAGGAAGCTCACAAGTTGGCTTAATTAACCCTTTGCACTTGTTAATGCCTGCACAACTGCATAATCTGCATGCACCTTTAGGAAAGCATGGACCTGACTAGAATATTTTCCTTAATAATCAGCATGTTCATGGCTGGATTACTTGAAGCACATCTTAGCTTTCTGCCTATTGGAGGTTGAGTGAAAGGGTGAAATCTGTGATTGTTCATCATGTTTTAAAATCTCCATCTAATTTTACCATACACTGTGCAGACTTACAGACACATTACAGGTCGGTTTCTGTTGGACCTCATGGGGAGGATTTAACAGTGCAACTCTTGTAAAAGCCAACAGAAATTGCATGGCTTAATCCTTGCATGCTGCATTGAAAAATTACCCATAAATATTTCACTATTATGTTTTATTATTACAGTCAAATTTGTTTTATGTACTTATTATTTAAGGGATAATAGGGCAGGTGTCCCATTTTATGAGGCAATAATCTGGTTCACATTGGCTCCGTAGTTTATTCCTATCAGTGAGCTGCATTATCACCAAGGGACATGGGGAGCTTGTCTTATTATAGTAATAATAATACTACTTTATATTTCTACAGCACCTTTCCTGTAGAATGATCCTAAAGCATTTTACAAATCCTATTTGATTTTTGACAACTGGGGTCATCTCAAGGATTATTTCAATAATACCAGTTCTGGAGTCAAGATAGAAACGAGACTTTAGACCACCCAGATATCCTCTCTTGCATC
This sequence comes from Cariama cristata, assembly GCF_000690535.1. Taxonomy (NCBI): domain Eukaryota; kingdom Metazoa; phylum Chordata; class Aves; order Cariamiformes; family Cariamidae; genus Cariama; species Cariama cristata. The sequence continues at coordinate 64,751 of NW_009592925.1, read as the reverse complement.
TCTGAAGACATTTGCTGTTTACACATCTCTTACTCAGCTAGGTGGGCGCACACGTGCAGGGGATGAGGTTCCAAATATTGACAGATGTCCTTGGCTGTGGGACCATCCGTTCCTATAGCCTGGAAGTAGAATGTGATGCCCTTCAATTCAGATGTCTTCTAAATGTCTCTTGGCAAGGTACATCAGAACCAACTCTCTGAGGAGGGGTTGTGAGAGCTGGACTGCAGGCGTGTGGAGACAGTCCGCACGTTTATCAGAAGGTTTGCTTGAAACCAGATCAAAGGGGAGTGATTCCCACCCCTTCATTAGGTAATGCTCCTCTTTCAGATGATTTAGATTACATATCCTCAGTATGGCCATGATGATAGTTAATGTTAGTGCCCTTTTGGTTGATGCAGGTGTGGCTGACAAAAGAAACCATTCTACTTTCTTCTGTGTAGCTTAGTTGTGCACTAGTTTGGGTTTGTATAAGTATATTAGCTATATAGCATATAAGTTATATTCAAGCTTGTCCTAGGCTACTGTTATTTTTCCTAAATACCAGTGACCGGGTATAAAATTGAAGTTGCCTTACAGCCAGAAGTGCCAATGTGTGCCCATTCCCAGCTCCCTTTTACGAGCCTGTGCCACACGGAGTCTTGGTTAGTCTCTGAATAATGTTATCTAATGTATACGCCTTGCATGCCCAGTTCTTCCAACTAACATTGTGTGCCACAGTGACAAAATATCGCATCACTCAGTATTTCAAGACCCCGGATGACTTCAGAGCTTGTGATTCCAGCATTTCCTCTCAGTTACATCCTGCCCTAGGGAAAAGAGTTGCCAAATTGAGATTAGGCTTGCATTTTCTCAAAAGTAAGAAGAGGATTTACCTACAAATATTGTGGAGTTTTTGCTTTTTCTGCTGCTTCTGTCTTTTACATTTTTTTCTTCCTTTTGTTCTTTCTTCAGCTGTGAAACCAGAAAGGTAAAAAACTCATATGTTTTGCTGTAATACGAGTATCTAATAATTTCCAGTAATAGAAATGGTTTATTTCTACTTGAAAGTTGAAGCCAGCTCTGATGAAGTTATATATTCTATGATTAAATAAGATATATAAGGCTGAGTTTGCTCCCTTAACATCCCAGAGTCACAAGGGCATTAGCTACTCAGAGGCAGTGTTACTCATTCCTCCCTTATCCAAAATCCTCGGCTGACCTAAAAAACTTTCCCAGCTAATGCCTCACTGTAATTGTCAGATTTCCACATTAAGTTAGAATTTTACAATTTGAATTTTCCCCATGGGGGAAAAAAAGAATCTTAAAAAAAATTTTCATAATTTTGCTTATTTGCATTTTCTATGATTCAGCATTCTTAGAATATACCATTTTATTTAGTGTTGGAGGGAAAAAGGATCAATTTCTACTATCTTCCTAGAGAATTATTTGACCAACTAGATCTTTAAAATATTGTTGCATAACTGTCCCAGTAGTTGCTTAAAAGGATTTTTATTAGCCCCTACCTGTGTTTTTGAGTACCTAAACACCTCAAAATGCTTAATTTCATTATACTTCAACATTGTGACTAAAGGATAATGCTTTTATTACATCTATCATCCATTCACAAAATACAGTTCTGTGTGACATTTACATCAGTAAAACAAATCATACTGTGCCTCAACTTTCCCCCATTAGTAACTGAATAGATGTCTTGCCTCACCCAGGCAACAGGATATGTCAAAAGTTCATTGGATTTACAGATAACAAATCATCAGCTATCTTTCAAGCATTGTACAAATTATCAAACATTATTTTATGTCACCAAGTGAGCTGACTGGGCCATGATTCAGGCATGTGCTGAACCACCTTGTTGACTTCAGCATCTAAATATCTAAAATGAATATTTAGAATGAGAGAGACAACATGCTTTCCTTCTTCCCTGGACCAACGTGTAGGAGATTAGTTCCTAATCTCATACCTCTAGAAGTATCAAAGTTTATCCAGGAATTCAGCATCTAGTATTTTGAGTATCTGGATCTACCTTTCCTCTTCTCGTTTGTTTCTTTGGGGGTTTTTTCCTTGCTTATTACAAAATTTCAGGTTTTCATAACTTCAAGAAAGTTGATATTGCAAGGAAAAAAAAGTTGCATATATCTCATTATATTAAAATGTTAACATTTCTAATATTTCCTAATGACAGCACTATAAACTAAACATTGGAATGAAAAGATCTATGACAAAAGTGGAGCCTAGAGACATTTAATGTGAATGCGTTTTTGGGGTAGCTCAGGATTTGTTTTGGGAATGCATAGAAGATTATACAAAATTGCTTCAATTATGCCCTCAATTACAATGTGTAAAGTCATTGTACGCTGCAACTGATGGCAGAATTGGGACCAAACAGTGTATATTGAGAAATATGATGTAGCTTTTATGTTGATTTCATATTTTCTGCTCGTATATCGTGCTCTATGTTACTGTCTGTTATTTATGCAAGACAGTTATCCTTTGTTATCTGATTGTTATTTTTTTAAGTAACAACCCAGATGGAGCCTGGAGGACATGTCTCATCAACACCCCCATTACAATGCTTTATTGACTGGTGAAGGTCTAATTCCTAAAGGAAACAACAGTGTGTTTTTCATGCCACGTCCAAGTCCAGGTGTTCAAACTCTGTTGAAACCACAATTGCACAGAAATTGGAGAATTATTAAAGCAACTGAACTGTCTCCTCTTCTCAGAAAACAGCCACAACGCAGGTAGTGATGTACAAGTACTTCTTCCACAACTCTGTCTCCATTGATGATATCCCTTAACCTACTCATCTCAGAGCAGTCACCTCCGAGTGAGCCAGTCTTTTTGGTCTCCAGAAAACATTCCAATCCAGCTGCCAACAAAGGTGCCAGTAATCGTTTTGCCGGTTTTGTAGGACGGTTTTCTGCCTCGTCAGACACCACTGAGAAACCATTATTAACACTCATGGAAATTTCAGTGGTGTTAGGAAACTAGCTAAGATGAAGGCAGATAGGCACTTGACAAATTCTGAGGTTTTTGTTACTGCTTACATCACGGGACTCCAAGCACTCCCAGGAATTAGGAGGTTTTTCTGATTCAATACCTGTGGCCAGAGCCAACCAATCCCCAACAAACAAAGCATGCTAGAACATGTATAAAATATGAAATAAATACTGTGGTTCATATTTGCAAAGAACATTGTGAGCATAAATCATGACTTACAAAGCCAAAGGAAGATGTCAGAACAGCTAACAAATGTTGCTTGTCTACTATGTTGATTGGCTCTAAGAATACATGGATCCACGGTTTTCAGTTAGGCTTGCATGATTTAGCAGATCGTATTTAACAGAATCTGCCAAGACCATCTTGTACCCCATAAATGAGCCCCCAAAATGTATAGCATATAATTGCCTCCTGTTCCTTTTTTTTTTTTAATGAAAGCCTCTAGGAGCCGGGAGATTCTACAGTTCTCCAAGTATTGAGACAACTGAAATGTGATAAAAAAGAATCCTTTTCTGTGGCAGCAGGTTTTTTTTGAGGCTGTGGATATTAGGACTTAGATGTGTGATGCTTGTGTGATCAGCAATACAATTCTATATTCATGAGAAAGTAAAATATGAAGTATAGTGTAAAGTAGCTGTTGCATTCATGCTTTATCTTGAAACAGTAATTGAATAGCTGCTAAGTACTGAATCCTGAAGGGGAGTGGAAAAAAAAAAAACCAACCTGTATGGTTCTTCGGCATTATTTTATGCTACAAGTGTTCATCCATCCATCCTAATTTATGAAATGCCTTCATATTTTGGCATTCTAAAAGTTGACCAAATATGTTTCAGACGCAATGTCTTTATTATCTCGTGCTTTATCAGAGGAGAGGAAGAGGGCACTGAATTTCCATGAGTTCTCATTGTTGTTATCTCTCTGAATATGCAGCCTGGACAAAGAACCCTTTGAATGTAAAGTAAGAGAAGTGCTAATGCTCAGCTATAGCTTGACGCTGAACTCTTACAAGCATGAAAATCCTTCTCATATTTCAGTGCATGCAGCATCTCTGGCTGTTAATATACAATAAAAGAAGGCACAGTGAAGCCCTAGCACCATGGAAAGTTTTTAGTAGTCTGTTGAAGGTGTCATTCATCACATTACTGAGTGCATCTGTGATCTGATCAGCTTCCTTGGCTCCCATTAAAATGGAAAATAAGGGCTGCATAGGTTCAGTACCTTTTAGGTCACCAGCAGCTCACAAAATCTGTGTCTCCTAAAGGTGCTTGACCTCTAATGGAGGGGATACTCTGCTTGGGCTAATTTGTCCATGGCAAATTTATTGGCTATTTTGTTCTTGGTACTTGAGCCACTTCAGTACCAGCTCAGATGTCGCTCCACTATACTGCTGTCCTGGATGTAGACAAAACTAAAACACGGTGCTTTTCCACCAGGACCTCCATCCCAACACACTTTTGTTGCCTGCAATATTTCACAGGAAATGTAAACAGCCTGCCTCCACTTGGAGTTCAGCAATAGCCAAGTTCCTGGCAAAAATACTGATAGAAAACAAAAGATCCCTGTAGTTACAGGGGGTCTTACAGAGCTTAGGTTAGATCTATGGCCTTCCAAACCACTGAAGGCTGAGAGAATTGTGGAATTTGGCTCAGCTGGGTTGCCTCCTTCCTGCACCAAAATTTCAACGCAAACATAAAATGAAAATTTCTTTCTTCAAACACACTTAATTGCTTTCAAGTTTTGGCACTTGTATTACTATTGGATTTCCAGGGCGTCCCATGGTAATGATTAGAACTAAGCAAATACCTCAAAATATTTTCCATGAAAACTTCCTTGAATTAAACATTGAATAGCCTTCAGCTGTGTTCACACCCCTTTCATATTTGCTCTCTCTGAATATTCCAGTGACTGATTTATGGGCAGAAATGTTAACTGAAACAGCAATTTTTAAGGGAATGTTGCATAACATTTATAGAAAGCAGATTTTAAATATGGATATAGTAACTAAACGCAGCCTAATTGGAGCAAAAATAGTACCAGGTGATTTGAGTCCACTCAGTCTAAGTAACCCATCTGAGTGTCCAAAAGTGCAGAGACCTCTAACAAAAGAAGTCTCTGTCCACCATAAAGACCAAAAATTAGGACCAGATACAGACAAAACTTAGGAGGAACTTAATGAGCTTTGAAAAAGTGCCTGAGCAGCATATGCGTCCAGGTCCTGTTGACAAAATACCTTCATAAATCTGGCCATAACTCAAAATAAATGTTGGCTATTGAATACACTTGAAAAATGTGAAAGTAATTCAAAGTTAATTGTGAAGAGGAGAAGAGACTGAGCTCTTTGACTTAGTTGTTTACTATGAATAAGATGATTGACCTTACTAATGATACAGGATTCTTGGCTGCTTCTTGAAGATGTCATTGTCAAAGAGCAAATATTTGCATATTGCTCTTCAACATCATTAGTTTTGTTTTGGAAGGTGAGTCATTAAGACCTACATTTAAAAAAGTGTACAAATATTGTATGTCTAATTTGCATCGGTGACTGATATGTGCATAAATCAGGTGCAATTGCACAGGGATGACCAATTAAAGCATCCTTGGATGTGCAAGGATGCATATAGGCAACTCACGTTATCAATTGCATTTAAAAAAAGCTGAACACGGTTTTAAAATAGGGTCTTAAAACTCTCAAGTTTTGCATATGAAGCTCTTATCCATTCTGTAGCATGTTCCACAGAGAGATAGCTTTGCTGGTACAGGCAACCTTAGACAGATCTGCATTGTTCCCCTATGAGTGCAAAAATATCTTCATGCAATATCTGAAAAAATTCATTTAAATGCTCTGTGAATACAGCCCTTCCCAAAGGCCAAGATGTATTCATGTATTTTGGATGATCTTCAGCTAGAAAACTGTGCAGCTAATGCACCCGTCTTACCCCGTAAAAGATTTAAACAAAAACACAAAAAAAAAAGAGAGAGAAGCTGAAAAAAATCAGCCTACAGCCTCTAACCTAGATTCATGCTTTTAAATAAAGATGGTCTGAGTATGTTCTTATTACCCACTTCCAACAGCTAAGGTTCGTTCTTTAAAAATGAAGAGCCAGAGTATTTTCTTAGGGACACTTATACTATATTGTACCTTTTTCAGCTTTCCGGTAAAATCTCTTAAAAATATTAGAATCAAACAGTAATTTCAAGGATGGAGAGTGCTTTGTTTTCTTCTTCTATGAGAATGAATGAAAGGATTTCAAAAGATAGAAATTATGAGTGGATACTATAGGTGCTTTACCCAAGAACTAGCAAAGTTCAAACTCAGACTAGGTACCAGGTTATTAAAGATACTCCAGGGGCTACTATATCTTAGGTAGGATGCATAAAGCGAACATGCTTTAGTTTCCCTTTTTTTCCTGAAAAAATAATTTGCTTACCCTACTGCCATCACATGCTAAATTGTCATGTCTGTCTTATTAATAAGCTATTTTCTTAAACTTTTCTAAATTTTCTTGCCACAAACACTGTTCATTTCATTTCTTACCCCAAGACTGATAACAGGGTTTCTATAAAAATGAACATTCATGATCAAAGAGCAACTCTGTATCATAAACAAATTACAACTGGGCAAGCTTTGAAATAGCTTAACCTAATTAAGCTCTAACACTTTCACAAAAGCTTAAAAAAATGGGTGTAATTGGAGCTCCATTCAGGTTCAGCTGACTTCATATTTTTAGACTGTTTGGCATTTTTTTCCTTTTAGGTCTTTGCATAAACAAAACATTTTGACAGTGTTGCCTTCCTGGGAAAAATGTTGGTGGTGCTGAAAATTCAAATTTCCAAATGAAATGCAGTTCTAATTGCTCATTTTCTTGTAATGTTCTCGTGTTCTTGTAATTCACGTGAAATGTGCTTGCCAAATGCAGATCTAACTGACACATGACTATTTCACAACTGTGTAATACTCGTGTGCATACATGTAAGTGTAACTGAGTTGGTGCTCATCGTGTGTGGGAACGCCAGTAACTCTGTGTGCGTATCTGAAATACAACTGCATGTATCTTTCCTACCAAACTCATTTACAAAGTAAGGGTTTGGTTTTGAGGGCTAAAATGGAAATCCCCATGGCATCATCTGATGCTACTGTCTTAAACTACATTGTGTGTCAAGCATGTTCAAGAGTGGTACACTTTACTCCAGCAACAGGATGTCTCCATCATTTTCAGCACATGTGGTTGGTTCCTTGTGGAAAATTAACATTTCAGGCTGAGATTATCAGACACTCAGATTTTGGTCTCTGCTTTATGATCTCACTCTACCTCCATTTTAAAAGTGTTATGTAAAACTTTTCTCAAGTATTTATAGATTATAAAACACCAAGTTACAAGAATTGATCATCTCCTTAAATCTGATTCTAGGGTGATTTACAATAAAATTACACATGAATCCTTTACTCACTCAAGTCTGTTCTTTTAAAGGTACAGAAACACCCATGGAACATAAAATGGCACAGAAAAAAAAACTTTATTGAAACATCAATTATCTTAAAATTAGAACGAAAAGATCTTTTGTAATCTATATACAATTGTGTATTTCCCTCATCACCATAAAAACTGAATGCTTTCTAGCAGAGCTTTAAACATCATGTTTATTATCTGTTATGTGCTATCTGGTCTTTTCTTCTGTAGTGGATGATTTCCTATTTTTTTATAAGCTTTTAATTCTATTGATTTTTAATTTCATAACAAAAACAATTTGCTCTTTGCCTAGCTGTAGAATTTTGCTGGCTGAGGTTAAACCACAACAAATTTCCATAAGGAGACAGTGATTTTCTGAATGCTCTTCAATTTTTTATATCTGTTCTGCACTCAAATATCAAAATACAAGCTATGATTGATGTGTGGATAAATGTCTGTATGAGTAACTCTACTATAATGTATACCGATCAGGAATATTTGTGGAAAAAGAATTTCAAATTCATTCTTATCTACTCCCAGTATTCCTGCATAACTGTTAACACTAAATTTTGTTCTCTGCATATCCATGCTTGTAAAAGTTTACTATACTGATGATTACTGAAGGCCTTAATTGAAACAAATTTCTGTATATATTTCAACAAATATTTGTGTTCTCCAATACTCTATTTTTTCAATATTTATCATTTTTTTTCCATTTCATGAGAAGAAAATTTTCAGTAAAATTTATTTTAATAATTGGAAAGTATTAGAAGTGCTAAGCTAAATTACCTGTAATTATATAACCTTCTGATTCTGACTGTGTTTAACAGATTAAATGTTCTGTCTTTACAACTTTCAAGGTTAAGTGCTCATAATGGGACATGCTGGTGAGTAGGTCATATAATCCACAGCAAGTGGTACTCAGCAAACCAAATGGAGGATAGTTATTAAAATCTATAGCGTACAACTTTAATCTAACACTCAAATTATAAGGGAACCACTTGGAAAGAGCTAAAGGCTATTTGCAGGTTCAATATATTCACTTTGCTCTCAACAGTGATCAAAGTTTGGAACTTCACATGTCTTGGACTGCTTTAAGAGCTAATTTGGAGGAGCTGCAAAAAATACTGTTATATCCCCAAGCTACAGCGGTTTCATAATTGGAGTCTTATACCTGTGAACGAGTGAGCAGCTGCTTGCGTTGCTCAGCTCTCAATAGGTTTACATCCTTGCATTTGTAAGGGTTAAAAGTCAGTGAAATGAACCTGAACACTAAAACAAATTACACTTCTATTTTCTACACAAAGTTTTCTAACCGAAATAGCTCTTTTTTTAATTGGTGAATATTACTTTAAAATAAGACACAAGACTGAGAGTCTTTTCAAGGGATATTTCAGTCACTGTCAAGCCCTCCCAATAAGTTTATGCCTGCCTTTGTTCCACATATTATTATTTTTTTATCTTGAATTTTCTTGAGCTTACTGATATTTTCTTTTCCTAATCTATCCTGAAAGCCATACAAAGTCTATAAAGTTAGTCCAAAACCTATTTAGCCTTGGGGTGACACATTGAAAAAGAGGGTGGTTTTCTTTTTTTCTAAAAAGGCCACCTTTGCATGTGTAACTATTACACTGAAACAATTGTAGTGAAAGCCCTCTATCAAAACAACCACACCACCTTTGCATTGCTGTTTTTTCTCTGTCGGTCCTTGAAATGACCTTGGTTTAATTACCTGCATCTCAATGAGTGAATCTACATAGAAAGTGAAGGTTAATTAATGAAGGATCGTTTCTTACTTTAAACCCATCAGGCAGTGGCTGACAAGCAAGTCTGGTCCATGCAGTATTATCCTATATCTCATTAGAAATGGTCAGATTGATGTGCTAGCTCTGGTCTAGAAAAAAGAACAGGACAGTTTGTTAATGAAGAGAAGTGATGGTACTCTTGCAAAAAATTTGAAAGCCTGTGTAGGAGTCCATTATCACTAATGTTGTTGAACTTCAACTTTTTCCACTAGCTTCTTAATTTCAAAAGAGTTTGATTTACTCCTTTTAAACTTATCAAACTTCAAAGTTTTCCACCCAAAAGTTACTGTACTTTTTCTACCTGAATGACTCTGCCTATAATTGGCAAAATAATTAGATCCTCTCTTGTATATTTGTGTAACTGTCACAAAACTCACTCAGGCTGCATCATTTTAAATCTGGCGGCTACAATAATTCATACTCTTCACCTGTACTGCTAGATCTCTGAGGGAATCCTTGCCCAGGAGTGCATCACTATGTTTTTAGAGCTCGATGCCGCTCTGTCAGCATTCCTTGTGGTGTCCAGCAAACCATCCACAGACATGGCTGAACCAGCCTTCCCATTAGGATGTGCCTTCTCATACAATCAAGAAAGCTATTTTACAGCTCTATAAAGGAGAAAAGTAATGAAGCAAACTGAGGAGGGTCTTACTGTCATGCTGTCATCCCTGTGGGTAAATCAGTGATTAAATAATGGCTGCTTTCAGCTACAGCACATTGAGCAATGTGCCACAGGACCAGGCGTCCTAATCTACGGCTGCTCTTGTCTCTAGCAAACCACACATTCTTACTGTGAAAGCTTCAACTTTGCTCATTAGAGGTTTTAGGGTTTTTCTCCAAAACCAAAACATAGTTTATTGTGGAGATGACAATGAGGTGAAACTTGGGGTCGTGCTAAGACTTGAACATCAACATCCTTACTGTGGAGCAGCCTGTGGGTGTAAAATACCCACAAAGAGCATTGAAAGCCAAAACAAAAATCCAGAAAGTAAGAATTGGAGGAAGATACTTTCTCAAAGCAGCTGAAACCAAAGTTCAGAAGTTTTACTGAGAGCCTTAAAAGCCCTCTGTACTTATGCTCATACAGAGACAGACATACACCACACATAAATCTTTTATTTCCAATTATTCATGTTGTCAGTATAAAGTAGCATGCTCATGATTTTAGAAGAACACTTAAAGATTGTTTCCTTTGAAGACCATGGTGGAGAATGTATTTTTAAGACAATAGTGTCTTACATCTGGCTATTGCTTAATATGATGGAGGTAATTTGGTCCTATGTCACCTGGAACTTTTCAAACCATAAAGCGAGACTCAATTTACACAGAAAGTCTTTTAATAGACATTTGCAGACAGATGGATTACACCTGCAGTGATTAATTACACTCTTAACACATTGGATTGCAAAGATCAAACCAGAACGTATTTCAGCATAGGACCTTACCTTCAAAAGATAATACCTCACTGGAATAAAGAGCATGAAGATTTCTAGGCACTGTAACCAGATCTTTCCCCTCCCTCCTCTTTTTTTCAACTTGGGAGTCAGACTGGATTCATAACCACCTGCAGTGCCAATACCAGGCAAACGTTTGCCAATGTTCACATCATTGACAAGTTTTCCAAATGCAAAAGTGGTCAGAGAGGCAAACACTTTTTATGTTGGTGAACAAAGAACGTACCAACACCAGAGGTTTGTTTGCTTCCATGTTTTGACTACATTTGTTCTTGCAAACATTACAAATTTTGGCTGTCTTGCAGTTTGTGAGGAAAGCATTGTTTCTTTGCTTTAGATTATAATACGCTCTTCAGCATCTTGCAATTCCTCTACCTTTTTTTAATGTTTCCCCTTCTCAGTCTCATTCACTGATTAAGAAATAGTAACAAAACAAGTCTAAAAATTCAGATCTTTTTTCATCATTACTTTTGAAGGTTTACATAAATTAAGGTCGGATTGAGCTTAGAGGTAAAACTTTAATGCACCATATAAAAAAAAAATTAATAAACATTAAAATGGTAAATGGCAGTCACCTTAAGTGGAAAATGTCTTGTGTCATCATGCTTCTGCCTGTTCTATAAAATGTGACTTTTTTTTATATGCAGAAATACTAAGAATTGTTTCTGGTTTGGGCATGTGCCAGAATTTAACTCATCACACTTCCATGTTTTCAAGCACCGGAAAAAAAATGATATAAAAAGTTTTCTGTAACTGTGAAACAGAGCTCATTTACCTTTGTAATTTTCTATTAATTTACTACTAGGATTCATTTTGCATTTAATTCAGTCCTCCAAAGGCTTAAAACTGTGTCTTTGGTCTTTATACATTTGTGGTCTCAGTCGTGTCAAGCTTTTTCATCTACTTTATGTTCATTTATTTTAACTTTTAGTGGTCTTCTAGCCAATTCTTTATCCTTTTTATTACAAGAGCATGAAATTTTATAATGCCCTAGAGCTTTGTTAGTCAGCTGCTATAAGGTTCTTAACCTTAGTTAATTTATTCTTTCACTTTTGACTTTCAGATATGGAGCATGCTTTAATATTTTGGTTTTGAATATGAAAGCAACTTTTATTAAGTAGGTTTATTACATTAATAGATTGTTATTTCATTTTTACAGTAGAGTTTAGGTATCCTGCTAGCCATAGAATATATCATTTTACATAATGATTTATAATTTTTTGTAATATAATTTAAACTTTATTAAATTAAAATACTGCTAATATAACAAACTTTACTTTGTTAGATAATTTTACTAAAGGATCATTGTAAACAAGCGTACAAATGTTCTTTTTCATTGTAAAATCTGATTTATTTTTTTTTGGTTGCTTATTACGTTAACAAATCCTAAGCAATGGTAGTTTGCTTATGTACAGAAAAATAAAAGGGAAATCACTATAATTATCACTTGATTTAATTTTACATGATTATTCTGAACACATCTTGTATCTCCATCAAGTGATGTAATGCTGGCCGCTCTTGCAATTTGGGTAGTCCCATGGGAATTCATTAAATCCCTGCAGCCATGTTATTATCCAAGAGTTTCATATTTTTATCTTTCAGAAGTAATTATTAGCATTCCTAGCCAGAGAGTAAAGCTTGGAAATCTAAATACTAGTCTCCAACTTGAAAAGACTAATGAAAAACAAAATATTAGAAGGAGAAAAAAACCCAAACTGTTTATTTCTTTTTTAATTCCCCTTATTCTAAAGCTTATATTCAAATTTTGTTGGTCTGACTCACTTTATAGCTGGAGTGGGACCGCTACATAAATATAAAAAGTATCAAACCCAGAAAGAGGAAATCTGAATTTGTTTGGGACCTATATCTGGACCTACTTTAAATCCATTGAAATGAGGGCAAAGACTTCATTTTGTTGGAAACTTTTGTAGTCCCTGACGAAACGGTCAGCTTAGAAAGATTTTGCTGTGAAATTCAACCTGCTTCAATCCAAGGAATGTAACCTGCTTCTTTCACTGAGGTGAGGCATAAAATATGATTCCTACATAATGGTTTTTATCCTTAAATGTCACCAGACTTTATACTGTGCCTTTTAATTTGTAGTCTGTTTTTTAAATGTCTGTTGGTATTCCTCTTCCTCCTCTTACTTTTCTGGCTTTAAAATATTTTTATTTAGCTCATTTAAATCATCATACTGGTGCTTACAATGGTGCATCACTTCTGAAGATGCTTTAGGAGACAAATGCAGGTGGTGCCCTGGCCCAGAAGGGTTTGCATCCTCATCAGAGACGAGCCCAGACACAAGTGAGGGTTGGCCAAAGGTCTGCACCAGCCCTATGAGCCATTTTTACACCCTATCCACTCAGCTGTACATGATGGTCCATCAGCCTGTGCAGCTCCCGTCTATGGTTTACTAACAGGGATCAAGATCTGGACATGAAAAAGTGAAAGCTGAATAGCAGAGAATAAACATTATATTAAGGAAAATTAGATACTGGCTAACGGAGTGACCCAAGATTAAACATGATCAGATTCTTCAGTCTCATTGAGGAAGCATGTTTTGAAGAGAGAGGCTCAAAGGAAAAGAGGTTGGAGGTGTATCAAAGCTGCAGCTTAAATGGTGCTGTAACGTAGTCAGCTCTAAATGTCAGCCTTACCCCAAACCTTATTATGAACACAATACTGACAGGCTTATTTGCCTTCTGAATCTTCAGAGTGTGCAGAGTTCACATTGTCAAACCTTTTCTTTTATGGGGACCTACAAAGCAATATCCTACTTCTGTTCCTAAATGAAAGGTATTCTCTGAGAATACCTTGGCTTCAGCAACCTAGGCCCCAAAAAGTTTCTTGATAAAACCACGGCAGGTAGTGAGTTCTGCGTTGAATGGAGAAGATGCAAAAGTTAATATTTGAAAAAAAGATGAGAGTCATGACCAGACAAATGACTAAACTTGAACAGCTGGAGAAGGGGTAACAAAAGAAACATAAGGAAGAAAGAGCTAAGCCAAGCTGAACCATCATCAAAGTAAGAATAAGAGGAGGCAGTGCTACCCACTTCTGGTATACTAATGACTGAATACAAACAAGAAGAAATCTGAACAGTGGTGTAAAATAAAGGTTCAGCTGAAGACTAGAAAGCAATTGCCAAGGAGTCCTCAGCGTCAGAGTTCAGACACAGACATCTTTGCAAAAATGCTTGGATGAACTTCATCCCTATCCTTCTGAATAAGGACAGCAGAAGTCATCAGAAGAGAAGAAAAGAGAAAAATAACCGAAAAAAACATTCCCATGGGATTTTGGGAGCACCCATGATACAGAGTACCCTTGAGGTTAGCAGCTCCTACTGCACTTCCCTCGTAAGCAGCCTTGTTTCATTCTGCTTCTCCCTCCAAGGGCAGATGGAGATTGCTACACCGGGGCAGAGAGACAGAGCCTCTCCACGTGGCAGGTGAATGCTCTCTTGAGTGTGCCTGGGAGCGCAGGGCAGAGGGGCTCTGCTCCCCAGACCCAGCTGCCCCATCTCACGCCTGCCCTTGAACATGCCTGGGCACAGCCAGCAAGTGTGGAACAATGGGTGAAGACCCAGCCTGGAGGGAGGTAAGAGAAGTGAGTCATTTGAAACAGGGGAAAACGAGGAAGGTTTTGAGGCGGGGGGGGAGTTCCGAGTTTGGGATTTTTTTAATTTCTTTTGAGGTAGGATGTAGTAAGAGACCAAAATACCAGTTTTGAGCACCACTCCCTTAGCAAGCATACGCACATCCCACCCCAAACATTTATGCAGGAGAAGCTTTTCACATTGCAGAGGGTATCACCACTACTCTGCTTGCTTTCTGCTTTAAAGCAAGAGAGACGATCCAAAGGTGGAACCACTGGAAAATTAATAGCAAATGAAAAAAAGAGTTCCTGTGAAATGCACTAGCTAGACTTACAATAACCATAGTTGTCTGCAGTGTTACATTTTTATACTTTTTGGATTACATGAATCTCCATTAACCTGTAATTTTAATAAAAATACATTCTCACTTCAGAACAGGTAAGAGTGCTTGCCATAATTCTCATTCTCAATGTGGTATAGTTGTTATTCCACCTACTTTATTTACTTGTGTATAAGTATCAAACTAACTCCAGTACACTGCAGTTTCGTTTCTGTTCTACAGGGAGCTAACACTTAGCGGGACTTTTTTTTATATATGTATATTTTATATATATGAACATTTCTTTGTCAGGTAGAAGCTTTTAGTCATTCTGACATGAGGCTTTCATACAGCAAAAATATTACTAATACTATTTTGCCTCTAAAGTGCATTTGTTATCAATATGCACTTAAACTAGTGATCAAGAGTTGGTGGGAGAGACACCTGCTCTGCATTTCTTATCTTTTTAATACCTTAGGGATACATCACTTAATAATTTAGTGCTAAACCATTTAGCATTTTAGCCCATCATCTCTTATATTACACATAGGATTTCAGTAATGTCTGATAAAATTATGTGTTAGCTGCCTTATGTGTGTGTAAAACTTAATAAGTCTTCTTCCCCCCCTCAAGTTTAATAACTGATTTCTTACATTTATGGATGTGAAATTTTATTGCTCATGGATATAGTTTGAACCTAAATCTTCATATCTTATAAATTGATTTTTAGTTTCCTTTTTGACCTTATGAATTTCAATCAGACATTGACCTCTTGTTGCTCATGAATCTGACTGATTTAATGCCGTATAACAATAATACTGTAGAAAAGCATTATCATAAGAGCCCACAGGGTTTGCTGAAACCCATAACTAGATTTGGAGGCCTCTAGCAATAATAATTCTTGACCCAAGACTATTCTCTAATGCCTTCATCCTTTACTGTTCTGGACTGGCCAATCCTTGTTGCAGTACATTCAAGGAAAGTGGTGGAGACTCCCAGGAGGATATGAGCTAAAACTGTATGGAGAAGATAATGCTGAATATACTCCAGTAACATGAAGCTTATAAGAGACCAATTCTGTCTGGGATTTGTCACATTTTGAAGTGAGAGGGAAAGAATATTTAAAAGGAATCTTTTGTGACAAAAATTAGTATTTACTTAGTGTTTAAGATTTTCAAAAAATAAAAATTTAATACTAATTGTCTTTACTGGAATGCATTGTTATTCTTCAGTTTATCATTATGGCTGCAGCCTAAATAGAGGACTTGAATGATTACTGCTTTGTTTGCTTGGCTGTGCTAATTTAATTTAATTTAATTGCTTATATGCTTTGGTTTACTGAATAACTGGGTGTTGATGTTCATTATTCCTTATTAAGAAAGAATCTTAAAGTGAAAACAAAAGTGTGAAGGACATGGAACTGTGGCATTAATTTATGAATGCTGCATGTGACTGACTTTGGGCACGAATGTTTACTGTATGACTGTATTTACTATGCATGTACATATATATGTATATGGGAGTTCTATTTATTAGGAAATAAGTAGGGAGTCAACACCAAAAAATTCAGATAAAACTGCTTCTGGTAAACAGGGCAGGGGGTTAAGAAACAACGCATGAGCTACGAGCTGTGAAATACTCCTTCCAGATTCCAGCAAAAATTATACAGGTGTTTCAGCATGACAAGGGGTAAACAGATCAAAAGGGCTATATTCTGTTAAAAACTCCTTCTGTTCTAAGGTGATAGTCAGTTTATCAGGGGTTTATTTACGAGGAGCGAACTGACACAGTCACTGTCTTAGAGGGCTAAAGGATAATAGGTTTTAAGTATCCAGCATTATGTAAAACTTCAGTAAGACAGACCACTTACATTAATCCTTTTCACTTATGCTTTGTTATATCCTTGCTTTTAATAGTAAAGTTGCCATGAAGAAAGGCAGAACTTGCAGTCTAATGACAGTCTGCATTGCTCATCGTTTTGATTGTAGACTTGGATCCAGAATGCAAGCAGCCGCCTATGAAAATCTAAATTATCTGATTGCTTTACAGTGACCTGTGAAGCAAGTCTCAAACTGTAGTTCCTGCAGGACATGTGCTGACCTGGTCACATCTATATCCTTTTATGTTATATTGCATGCAAACACATACACACAGAGGTGCTCTTGCATTACATCTAGCAACCATTATTTCATGTTGGAAGACATGAGAAATGGAAGATGGTCCTGTACTTCTCATTAAGGATATCATGTCCTTGATGCTTTGTATTTAAAAATTAATTAAAAGTGAAGACCTTTTCATGGCAGTCCAAAAACACGCTGGCACAGAGCCACCTCCATTCATCTTTCTCTAGAGAACTATTCTTTGCATCCTGATGGCACTGGACATTATTGGCGTGTCTTGATCATTCTTATAACAACTATCAGACTGAGTTCCCAAGGCTTCCAGTGCAGACATAAAGGTTAAAACTTGCATTCCCACAGTGAAACTGAACTTGCTCAGGGCTTTCTCCAGACATCGTTTTTCTTCTATGATGGAGAGTGTAAGCTGAGGGCTTACATTAGTTTTGAAGAAAGGATGCCAAGCATTGCTTAAGGACCAAAAGTTAGATTAGATGTAATCCAGTAGTGAAATCAGATTTCACATGCTCTTTTTTGTAACAGCGCAATACCACTTCCTCATGCACTGGGTAGTGAGCTTTTAAAATGAGAAGTTTGTGTCCGGTATATTAATGTTCGAGGCTTTCCAATTTAAACATAGAATACAATAGGTGAGTAGTCCAAAATATAAATATATGAGTGGAGCTGTATGGTATCACTACTCTGTTTATGATGGTGAAAAGTTAAAACTGTTCCAAGCCATTCTGTTCTCTTATAAACTATTTAAATTATTTATTGACATGTAAAGTTAACAATTTTCTGTGTTTACTCTAGCTTGTGTAATATCTGATATGAATGAGGCTCTTTGGACCTTGCATTTTTATCTAATTTTCTCAATGTTGGCAATAATTTTGCTGTTTCAATAACTGATCTTATTCACCTGCTGCTAAAAACACTTGTCATGTTGAATTACATACCCTGCACAGATATTGTTGCAATTACCAATTACAAAATATCACAACAGAAGTGTACAAAGGCTTAGAATCCAAATTTTTAACTGTATGTAATCATGTCCTGATTTGCTTAAGTATGTGCCAACAAATTCTGTTTATTTGTACATACTGTTTATTGATCTGCATGTGCAGACGTAGTAATTGCACATGTAAATTTGGAGCAATGTGATATTAGCACAATCCAAAATTCCACATATGTCCTCACGCCCAGTGTTTCTGATTGTACTGTACTGATCCAGTCAGTCGGAAACACTGGGCCCATAGGCTTGGTGGAATTAAACCCATCTGAATTCAGTGCATGTCTTTTCTCAGAAAAAGATTACTGATGATACTTTTTTTGAAGATGCTGAGTTCATGAATCATTTCCCTTCCACAACCAAATATCTCCAAGGTAAGATTCAACCAATTTTTGGGGTACAAATTTACTTCCCTTCTCTTACCGCATCTCTGCTAGCATTGCCAGGTGTGACAGTTGTCCCCCATCGCAAAGTAAGAAAGCAGCTGCGACACGGTGTAATTGTCTTCAGGATGTGGCCAGAACAAATTAAATTTGAATTTAAACTAGTGCAGGGATAGATGGCTTCTAGAAAGGCCTCTTGAACTCACTGGAGTGTAGCTTCTCTGTCAGTGTAGCTGCCTGTGGGTCACACACCAGCAGCATCAGAGCATCCTACTTCGTTAGTGGGAAATGGAGAGCTGTGCAGATGGGACACTCTGTGGGAAGTGCTCGTCTGAGTGAGGCAGGGCATAAGCTTAAGGAAATTGGTATGTTTGAATGGTGGTTCAAATGGTAAGGATCTTTTTTTCTCCTTAGTATATGTAGCACACACAGAAATTACCCACAGAGGCATATCTTTTTTTAAAAAATAAAAAAGAAAATAAAAGAGGGGGGGAAAAAGAAAATAAAAGAGAAAAAAAAAGTTACAGACAGGTGAGAAAGACCAGAAATATTTATTGCTGCTGTTCCCATCCAGTGTCTTGATACAATACTAAACAGTCAGTTACTGGGGATCAACAGCTATTTCTTCTTTCTTGGTTCTCCAGCAACTAGAATCTATTTTGATTTCTTGGTGTCCTTTCTAGTTATGCTGTATTACTCATAACTGCAGCGCAGTGGTAGCTGCCAATACAAATTTAGTCTTTTCTGTTTATTCTGTACTGTCCTGTCACAGCAGATAAGTCTGCTTTGCATTAGAGCTCAAAAATTTAATTGTGGGAAAATGATGAGTCACTCCAGCTAAGGTAAACCAATGTCTGTGTCAAGGGACGTTCTTTTGATGTACAAAGCAACAAAACGACATTAGGGCCACAAGCCAAAATCACTAACTCTCACAGAAAGATGTCATTTATATTTCCCTGGGACAACGAGGTTTTTTGAACCAGAGAGAAGATTGATTTGGGGTCAAGCTGGAAAAAAAAAAAGAGAATAAAACAGGAAAAGGGAATCTTCCAAGATTTATTAGCAATTCAAGCCACCTACTTGTGAACATCTAATGAAATTCTCTCAAGAGATTGCTCAGGATAGTTAAAAGTATTCTCCTTTCTTATCCCTCTGAGGTATGGAGATTGGCAATGAAATGATGGGAGTGACCATCTCTAGGAACCAGAAGTGCAACCAAGTTCAGAGGAGCATAGTCTGCCCACAGTTTTGGCAAGGTTTGTTAGAATTGCTCTGCAACTATCTTTGAAGGCCTTTTATTTCTCTTTTCCAGGATGGAGATGTGGCAACCTATAGCTGATGTTACGTATTTTCTGGCATTTTCTGGCATTTTCTCCATTGCACAGCTGCATCTCTGAAATCCAAATAATTTCAAGAGTTACACCAGTCTGTGTACTACATGTAAACTACCTCAGGAATCAGAGAATTGGACCTTCTACATGTCTGGTGGTGCTGTCTAAAGGAAGGACAGCTTGAAAAACCCAGCCAAGCTGTCTTCTGGCGCTACCTCAGGCGTATTTTGAATCTTTCCCAGGTTGAATGTTGCCATCATCAGTCCTCCCTTGACTACTGGAACTGTGGCTGTGAAGATCTAGTTTGTTCTGAGGGCCTGAATCAAATATGTGTATCTGAGCTTCATTTGCCCTCCTCTGCATTCTAGTCTGTTGAAGTAGACCTTTTCAAGGACAAATGTAGCAAGTCACATGAAGACTAAATTAAGTGTCTGCAAGATTTCCCTATGATATGATAAATTTTCAGCTGAACAAATAGCAGAAATTGAGTAGAAATGCATAAGGAAATCCCATGAAGGATTGATAGAAATTAATTCAAAACCTTTTTTCAGCATAATTTGGACAAGACATAACAGAGTCCACAGTTTACAAGTGCGAAGCAATAAGTGGTAAGTATATAACTAGTAAAACAGCTCTCAATTAATTTACATTTTCTGCTACATTTTTATGGTGAAACTCAGCTGTGTGCTAATGGTCCTCGGAAGAATCTAGACAACACTGATGCTCTACTTATACTTCTTATTAAGCGTAAAATTCACCCTATTGAAGAGGACAAGCTTAAGATCTATGCACCCACTTAGTACCACTTATCCCAATTTTCACTTAACAAGGGCATAAGTAGTGTATATGTCTGGATTGTCCTTCTGCACTAAAGTGAATTTTCTCCCTAGTAAATTAGATTGGTCTGATGTGTGCTTAAAAGGAAGAAAATCTTTGCTTTCATTAGGGGTTGTTCTGGGAAATTGCTGCTTGACCTATAACTTAGACAAAAATTTTCAGTTCTTCAAAACTGCTTTGACATTCATACATGGTATATTTACACGATCAGTCCTATATTTACCATTTGATCAGTCAAGTTGAAGTAACGGAGCCCATCAATCATGAAGGGGAACAAAGTTTTTGAGGGAGCTGCTTGCTCCTTTGCTATTCAGATCCTTCCTGTGGATGGATTTTTTAATATACGTTTATTTTGATGTTTGAGTAAAATTGGTATAGAGTGGGTTGAGTAGCATCATAAGACTATAAGCATATCCCTCGGCAGAAAACACAGAATGGAGGAATGTAGTTATATATTTAACTTACATATAACTGAGATAAACATAAACAGGATAATTTACTAAGGCAAGAAGTCATGACAAAGTTAAGTAGACTGAAGGTCTTGTGTGCCTGTAGACCTATGCATATTTTTCTGTGCTCAGTTTGTTACTGATGATAGGTCAGACCCACCTGCGTGTGCATCTATCTTGTTGCATGCACAAGTCCTGCTGTTGTGCAAATACATACTCACCCACTCCCAGATGCAACTACACAGAGCCCTCTAGCTTTTGACTTTAAAATAGGCAGCTAGTTGTACACATACGCATTAGGGCATGCAGAATACCTTCCTGTGGCCTCAAACGCATGTTTTTATTTGCAGGAACACAGGCTCTGCAAGATATTCCAGTCACAGTTAATGAAGTCCTTAATGAACTGATGGGCCTGTTTCTTATCTCACTTATGCCAGATTTAAACCTATGTAACTCCATTAACTCGTTGAGTTGATCCTAATTTTACATAAGTGTAAAAAAGATGAGAACCAGACGTTTTATGTTCTCATTATCTATGAGAATACGAAGTATGACGTTCTTAAAAACCTTTTTTCTGTTTTCTATCAGTTACAAAGAGACTTAAGCGCTCGTCCACCTTTGTTTCCCTACGTACCAATTTCTGCGGCTGCTTACTCTGTTTTCCAACAGTTAGGTTGATTATGCAAGTTTTGATCTCATTGTGGTTTTGTAACTCCTGAAATGAGTTTTGTAAACTTTATTCCTAACAAGCACATTCTTTCTCACATGAATCAAAACTATGTACTCCTCCTCACTTCCCCCAGAGCTCTCTTCTAGCAATTCAGTCTTCTCCATAACATTCCTAGCTTTTCTCTGATGTAAAAAAATTAGCAGTATGGAAATCAGTCATAGAACATGAGTGTAAAACTGCTGAACTGAGGGCAAAATCTTTTTCCTACTTACAGTTTAACTTTGGTAATGTTAAATCTAGGCCTGTTGTTTTCAGCTGATTATGTTGAACTTTCTGTCTCCAGTCGTTTACCTTCCACGTGAACTCTGAATTGAAAGATCAGTTTTACCCCAAGGAGACATATTCTGTGTACACACAGAAAATTATTTCAGATGTTTTGTTTAACTTTTATTGTGTTTTGATATTGCCCTGATATGATTTACAATATAGAAATGTACTGTACATTTCTCTCTCCATAGCCAAGTTCCAATGCCAGCGTGAACCTGATCTTCAAGAAATTCAAGGCAATGACTCTTGTGAGAAGCTCACGCATCAGGTACTTTTGCCAGCTCACTCTAACCACATACATGACTGAATGACAGAAGTGGCCAGCAATACAACAGGAGCCCTAGTGAGACATCTGAAATCCTGAAAGCATGAATCTGAGCTGACCTACCCCGTGTTAGCACTGGAGTAATGCCTCTGACTTTGATGGAGTCACTCATAATTTACAGCTATGTAAGATCAAATATATAGCCCAGAGTACAGAAACGTTAACATGGATAGTCTCAGTCAGAGAAGGGATGCTTATTCTAATGGTACCTCCTGTCAGTCAAGTCATAGACTAGACGTCACTTAGGAGGACAATGGGTCACCCTTTTTCCTCTATTCTGAATATGATTAAAAATATAAAAATGAGAGCTAGAATGAAAAAATGAACTATTAGGAAAATAAATAAGAGGACTGAAAAGAGAAATCAGAAAGGAGAATGAAAGGCAAGTGCCCTAAACAGCCCCAAACCAATTACCTCGGGCTTAGCAGAGGGTGAGGTGGTTGTCTGAGAGGCTTGAAATGAACCGCATTACTCAGCTGTGTTACAGTAGTCATTTCCTATTTCATTCTCTCTAAGCTTATGCAAGACTCCTCCAGAAAGTGCCAAGTTTCTGCCAAGGGAGGCTGTGAGAGCTCCAGAATCCCTCCACAGCCAAAGCCAACATGTACTGAGGGCAATCCCCCTCCAGGAGTCACATCTGGTGAAATCAGACCAAGTGAGAACAGAGCAATGGCCATCTAGTAAAGTCATGTCAGATATGACTAAATAAACGCAGGGTTCAGACCACATCTTTCAGTGACTGAGCTGAAAGAAAAATGAATAAAATTCAGGAGGTGAAATGCTGAATAGGTGATTATTTCCCCTTTGTGTAGTCTTGCAATATGCCCAACCCTTTACATTTCTTATAGCAGTGACCAAAGGTTAAAATCAAGGCTAATATCCCTTTTGTGCTAGCTCATGCATAAAAACAAATAATTTTTTTTTTTTTCTGGAGAAGAAAAGAGGACCCAGGTCCACTGTTCATAAGGTAGAAGACTTTTCTCTACCTAATTGCAGACCTAGTCTTAGACATGCTGAAAGCTCACATCAGTTTAAAGATACATGAATTCTGCTCCTTGCCATAACCTTACGATGCTAAAAAGATCTTCAAGTGACCGCTAACATGATGGGTTTCAATTCTGAATTCCAAAGTGAGATGCCTCTGTTTAAGGACCGGCTATTCAGAGATGCACTTGGAGCCCTGCAATTGCTTCTGAAATCAGTGGGCACTTACTGTAAGCACCACTGAAATACAGTCCTGGGTCTCTCATACTGGAATTTTTAAAATTGAAGATACCTGAAAGTTACAGGACACTTCAAAAATGGTAAGCTGGAGATGACAGTGCTTTTTAAAGCACAGCAATACCTAAGTATGACAAATAATATAGAAGTGTTAATGCTGTTTGGCAATTTCCTGGAAGGTCTGTGGAGTGGAAATTCAGTTCATTAACTGATGCTGATACCTCCAGAAGTCATTTCAAATTGTTTTCCTGAAATAAGACTTGAACCCAGATGGCAGAGGTGAACCTGCTTTGCTAGCCTCCAACAAGAGATGTTATGGGTTCAGAAACAATATTTATATTCCCAAATCTCAATATCTCTCTCTCTCTTTTTTAAGCTTATTAAAATTAAAAGCATGACCTGTCACATCACATTACATCAAAACATGATGTAACTTCTTAATTTAAAAAAAAAAAATTTAATTTATGATGTTGTATTATGCCACAAAAAGCTTTTGTTTTCCCCAGAGAAACTATAAATTTTTTACAGTGACTGTTTATCCAGTATCTTTGGCAGAGTGAAACAGTGAGTGCTGGCAAAAAGCAGATATTTAACAGCTACTGACGAACAGCTTATGAATCACCAGGCTTGAATCCTGGCACACATCTCCCCGTAGGTACCTTACTGAAACCACCCATCTTCCCTTCACCTCCTTCTAACTGCAGTAACATTGAGAAACTGCCTGATCCTGAACCACTACACTTGATCTACTTTATCCGTTCAAGCCTTTATATTTTTGGAGGAAAGCACTCTTGCTGTAAAAGTGCCACTGCAATAACATTCCAGGAGCAGTGCTCGATATGGATTTCCCACTGATTTTGAACAGCCCAGGAAAATACTTTTTGTTACAACAACGTTTGGCATTTATATGTCTTTCATTTACAGGTATAAAAGAGCTTTGCAACATAACTTTACCTATACAGTTATATAGGTGGGGGAACTGAGGCACAAACAATAGAGTATGTCATCAGTAGAGCCAAAAATAAGCTGGTCCAGGTCTGCTCTGCTGGTCCATGTATCTTCCAGATGATGAATTCATAATGTTTTGCTTATTGTTTCACATGCTTCTGCAAAGCAAGCTGGACTACCCTAGGACATGAAAGGCTGTATGTTTGTTGGCCTGGGTGTCTCACAGTCTGCTTACTTGTCTCGTGCTTGTTTTTGGGACTGCTCTGGCTGAAGTGAAGGAAGTTGAATGGAACTTGAGAACAAGGACCTCTTGTCCGAACAATGGTTTTCAAGCTCTTGGTTTCTAAACAATTGCTTTATGGCATAGACTGCGTACCATAAATCCATAGTATAGGAGTATGGTCATATTGGCTTAACTGTCTTACTAAGACTGGACTTATTTCTCACACAACTGATAAAAGTCATAATGCTGTCAGTCCCTGGTATACTAGCTGTACTCAACTTTTACTGCTTCCTAGTTCCATGATCCATAGTGCACATATGGGTATAAAGCCTTCTTAAAATCATAGCCCCTTAACTAAAAGCTTTTTCTGGGAGACAGTGTGGTTTGAATTATATTGAGGACCCCAAACAGCAATTGCTCTTGGGCCACTGCCTTTGAAATAGATCTATTTTAGGTGGATATTCCTCTTTCGAAGGGGTACTTCTAACCCTATTTATGAGCCTCATTGCTCGTACCAAATAACCTAACAGGGGAGTGAAAGCTCCCTGAGTACTTTTGATGTAAACGCACAACGATGGTCTCCATCACATGCAATGTATTGGGTGAAAAGGGGACAGGTTTTTTTCACCATTGTCTAGCTGTCACTTTGGGTGCCCTAGTGAGAACCAAACCACAAGGCTATGACCCATTTTTCATGAAAATCCTAGAAGAGTGTCTATTCTATCTCAGTGTTGGCTAGAGGAAAGTTCTAACTTCAAAACCTATCTATGGGTCAGGAAATGATTCCTGATGTCATTTCTAGTATCAAGCACCTTTTCCATTTGTGACTTTTCTCCCAGTGAGAGATCAGCGAATTAACCTGGATTGGTTTTACGTGAGATCAGATCTTCAGTATGGTTCCATAAGTGATGTGAAAACAACTGCACTAGCAAAACTGTCAGAGCACTGAGTCTGAAATAAGCTGGGGGCTGCTTAAAATATGGCTGTCAGCCCACATCTAAAATGTGCTTGCCACGCTACAGCCTAAGAGAGGACACTTGGCCAGTGAGAAGAAGGGAAGAGCTCTCAGGTGAAAATGCTGGATCACGCTGAGCTAAAAAACTTGAAACTTTCTTGAAAATATGGAAGGAATTATCTTGAATGAATCTCCACTTGACTTGACATAGGAGGTTTCAAGTTTTATGGCAGCTTACATTATTGTTTAAATTTGTTTCAGGCAAGAAACATACTTTTTAAGGTCAGGAATACAGATTTGTTAGATGCAAAGACACCTGAAAAGCAAGAATACAGATTGTAGGATGAATATTTTACAGAGTAATTATTTAAATATATTCAAGTATAAACATCTTTAGATCCTAAATTTAGTATTCCTTAAAAACATAATCTTACAATAAAATCTAGCCCACTCTCACATTGTTCCTAACATTCCAATTTTCTGTTTGAGCTAGTTGTTTTGAAAAGTTGTATCTTGGTTGTTTATTTAAAGTGCCCAATGATATTTTTGCCCCAGACTTTAATTTTTGGCATAACACTTGCACATATGTTGATGATGATATACGTCTGAAGTTCTCAAAACTTGATAGCATACTACGACTGGTGTGTGAACCACTCAGATGTGATGTGCAGAGGCAACTCCCTGTTTCCTATGTAGAGCCCTTGCCTAAGCTGTGGGTTAAGAGCCCACCTGGGGCACACAGCAGCAATCCAGTGACTGCAAAATCCTTTGGCAGCTCCACTGAGGAGCAGTCAGGGACCAGGAGCAATGTGGTCCCTGGAGAGATGGGATTAAGTAGTTAAGATGTAAGTAGTTGAGAGGTCTGGAGATGCTACTGGAAGGAGGGGGTTTGTATTAAAACACAGTAAAGGTGCGAAGGAAGGGATGGACATGCCTTCATCTTTATACATGCCTTAGAAATGAATAAAAAATTAGCAAGCAGTTGCTGTTGCAAGCTCCTGAGCAAACTGAATTTGGGGAACCTAATTGTTGTAACAGAGATAAGAAATCCATTGGCTCCCCTGAATTACTGGATTGTAAATCACATTTTCAGTTAGGTTCTCCAAATTCACACACCAAGGTGAACTCAAATTTTAGGGTTCAACTATTTTGTTTAAGCACTATAAACAACTGGATCTCCGAGTTTCACATCTGATTATACCTCTCGTACCTCTGAGCTTTGTGTCTCATTATATGGACAAAACAGGCACCTGCAGAAATGTGAGCCTGCTTGCATCTGGCTGAAAACAACATGGCTCAAATTTAACCACACCTGCCCTATTTAAAATCAGTGGTAAACGGTTATTACATTGAAATAGAGATAGCCTCTATTATGTTATGTAAAGATACCATAGAACAACACAAAGATCTTTTGTTATTCATGGTATCACCAAGCCTAATAAACAGCTTTAATTTGGGATTTAAGTAGAGGCACTTTATTATCAAGTATTGACCATGATATAATTGTTGATAACCTTCTCTGACCACCTGTCTTCCTACATAGTCTTTGGTGTGTCCTGATTGAACCTTAGCTCGCTTGACTGTATCCAAGGTTCTTACTCCGGGTCTTCTGCTCTGCTAACCCAGTGGGATTAGGTACAATGAAGACAAGAACTGAACTTCCTCTGTATGCATCACACAGGCTTCTTACTTTATATTGTGGCCAATTGGAGACAAGCAGATGCAGTAGAAAGCTTTAGTCTGTCGCATGGCTGTTGTCTTGGAAGAACTTTATAAAATACTTCCAGAGCCTTTCCAGGTTCAAAATACAATACCACGAAATCATAGGAATAGACAGCACAAATGGGAGAGTCTAAAGAATAGGTCTGTTGGAATGGGTGCAGAGACTCTATTCCTGCATTTCAGCTCATCTGGACACAAGACACAGAAGCTTGTCACTCATTAGGACAGTGCTGAACACACAAATGACCAGGCATGCAGCTAGAGCTGCCTTAAGTAAATCGTCACAGTGCTACTACTGCAGTACAATCATCACAGGATTGAAAATATACATGCATAGACCTCGCTGCTTTTACCTCTCACCCTCCTGGCTGAGGGTGTTTGCGCTGGGCAGTTACGATACCACTCACTGACAGCAGAGCTAGAAGAACCTGACCCACAAAACTTAATAGGTTCAGCTTTGTTTCTGGAGGCTTCAAAACTAGATGTATGGACAAAACAAGGAGAAAAGGGCTACGAAGTCTTAGAAACAGCAGTTGTGTGGAACTCATTACACACTGTTTTCCTAAGTGATATATGAGATTTATAAGGTGTTAAAGGGAATTTAATGCCCTTAGGTGCTCTCACTGCATCACTTTCAAGTAGGGTGTACAAAGATGGTGGGGACAGTGCGAGAGAGCTCTAAAACTTTCATACCCTCAGTATTACCTCATGTCTTTCTTGCCAGTAAGCCTACTTAGTTTGTGAAAATCCAGCAGGCATTATACATGTATTCTTACATTTGTCATTGTTAAACACAATGCTGGAGCCAGAGAATGATCACATACACTGTATTTGGACCGAGGTCTCACTTCAGTATCCCCAGTTTTCTGGAAATAGTAGACAGGAGTCACAGAAGCAATTCTAGCCTCAGCCCTGCAGGGTGCCAACCAAAAGTTTCCATTTGGACCCTTGACTTATTTTTCCAATTTATTTCCCTGTTATCGTATCCTCCGCTAATCCAAACTGAAGCTTTCCTAACAAAAAGGCTCTTTCTCATAAAGATTAAAAGCAGAATACTTTAAGTAATTTAGAATACAAATGTGCAATGAAATAAGAGCCTGGGTGATGTTATGAGAAGGAAGAGTGTACAGTACGCTTTATGTGCTTTTAGCTGTTCTACCCTACCCTGCAACATGTGCACCCACTCTTGTAACCTTTACTGCTGTGCAAAGATGATCTGTCATTTCTACTATAAATATATATTTATACTGAGGCTGCTTTGAATCCTTACTGCCCTCTAGAGAAATTCTGCCAGAAAAGCTCAAACTGACAGAGTCAGCAAAAAATAATTGCAGTCCTAATCTTAACTACACCAGCTGCATGCAGTGTTGGTGACAAGATCTGTAGAAACAGAAATGCACTTAAAGGACCCTTTTTCTCGAGCCTCCCACTATTGCTGGGAGTTGTGGCCAGACTCAAACACCCCCCTTATCCATCCATTGCATAGGAAAGTTCAGCAAAAACCGAGTTTCCGTTATCGGTGGGTTTAAGTGAAAAAGAAACGAAAACATTTTTTATAAAGAAATTAAGGAGCAAAAGCTGCCTTATATTCGCTTCACCAGCATGTAATGCTTAAACTGTTTAAACTACACATCTGTAACTATATGCTTTTACTTTGTCATTCTCACACTTCTATCTCATATTAAACATGCAAGCCTGATGATTGCGGATGAAATGGGCAGTGACTGAGTGCAAAGGCCTGGACTTGAGCATCAAGGCTGCACAGGACTTGAGCCAGTCCTCTGGAAGAGGTGGAACTCCTGCGTGTGCGAGTGAGCTCTTAGAAGTATAGCTGACCACTTGTGTGATTAATTGCTGCAACTCCAAAGTATTTTTTCAACAAGATGTGTTTCTATAATTCTGTAAAATCAGAAGTATCAGAAGATGTCATGCCAAAAAGCATGTGTTTTACAATGCCATGGGAGCA
This sequence comes from Cariama cristata, assembly GCF_000690535.1. NCBI lineage: Eukaryota > Metazoa > Chordata > Aves > Cariamiformes > Cariamidae > Cariama > Cariama cristata. Next base: position 35,650 of record NW_009592925.1, on the reverse strand, counting down.
TTATCTCAGGTGGTTGGACCAACACAGAGGAAACAGCAATTGCAATGTTAGCAATGAATGATAGCACAGTGCAACCAAGAATACATCCAGCAAACTGAGATCCTATTTTTATACTGACAAAAAAGAGAAAAAAAAAATGTTAAATGTGTATCTGTGCACGTATATTTTTTTCCAAAACAGCTGAATCCCACTATCCTGCAGAATCTTATTCATTTAACAGGCTGTCAGCGCAAGTTCCTTTACATAGCTCTGCCTTTTCATGCCTAATGGGGTTTGCCCTGAACCAGACAAAGCCTATTAAACATGGCAGAGAAACAGATGATGGGAGAGGCTGCTGGAAGCAGCGCTGACTGCCCTCTAATGGCATGTGTGCCAGGAGCACACACCTGAGCTCCCCAGGGACTCCTGCGAGGATGCCAGCAGATGTGTTCTCCCAGAGTGCCTCGTATTCCCTGCAAGAGAAATGTTCATACCCTGAGCAAAAATGAAAATTGGGTACTGTGTATTCAGTTTTTCAGACCGCAACGGCTGGATAGAGGTAGCGAGCGCAGTTCAAAAGCACCGTCAGCACAGAGGGGAAGATGTACAGTCGAAGAAGCCAGCGAACTGAAGGGCTGGCTTACTTAGGAACAAAAATATGTTCAGTCTGTAAGTACCAAGCGCTGTACCTCGCAGCTATCTGTCAACCAAAAACTATAAATACTGAATAGTGTCAGCATTTAATTTCCTTTGGTTCTGGAGGGAAATTCAAAAGGTTTACAGGTTCAGATCGAGTTAAAACTCCTAACTCTGAATGTGTGCTAAGTCCGAATTTTATAACTGTTTATCTGATTTGAGTGTGTGCAAATATCAGAGCATGTAGGAATGAGCTGGGCACTTAATCTGCAAGTCTACTGAATAATTGTAAAACTGTACATACAGGAGAAAATAACCCTCTAAGCCTGAGAGTGCAAAGTTAGCATTGTCACACAGAGACAAAAAATAGCAACTATTATTATTGTTGTTTTGTTACAATAATAGTAAGGGATTCACTGCACCCCTCTCTACAGCCAGATTCTCTTATTTTCTAAATAAATAAGGGCTGGAAAGGAAATTAAGGTTTCAGTAATGAATTATTCTACCCAGTATCTAAGCAGCTGAGGAATAGCACTTCAAACTGAACCCAGATCTTTTGAATCTCAGACTCTTCCCTCATTCCCTGAACCTTTGATGTCCTTTCACATTCTCTGTTACTTATATCATTTTGCTCACCATATTGTTTAAAATCTCGACTTGAATCAGCAAGTAAAGAAACAGCAGAAATTTTATTCACCTCTAGAAAAATTTAGCCAAACTTTTCTGAAACTTGAAAAAGGTTCTGTTCAGCTTGAGGCAAAGTTGCAGTCAGAGTTTTACTTTATCTGAACCATATCTTACTCAATATATTTATTTATTATTGTTTCTATTGATTTTTTCTCCTCTTCTCCATTGAGTAATCTGGAAGTCTGCAAAGGATGAATTGAGGCTTTGAGCTAACAGACAATTTTAGTTATTTAGACATTTTTATTTATTTTTCCAGTATGTTTACTCTGAAGTGAGGGTTTGTTTGCTCCCTGAATAGTGACCATCATTCTGATTTTGTTATCGCTGTTTAAAAATGGTTTCTGAAGATCCCACACGTTTTCCCTAGTGCATTGATGATCTGCAGGTAAGTATTGATACAGAGATCAAATAAATGCTAGTTCAGAAAGCAAAATTACCATTCCAAAAGACTGCCCTGCTTGCATCACTTTAGTAAGCTCAGATTTAAGAAGATATTCTCCAGAGGAACACTCACCTGCACATGCATGAGTTTTAGTGGTGCCCATGGGAATGGACCAGCGCTATCTGATTCTGCTTAGGAAGGAAGTCTACGTCTGGGGGAGGATGCCAGGACACACCACCTCTGTGTCTTCATCACTGGAAATGGCAGAAATGTGTTCCCAAACATTGATTTTTTCAAATTATTCACAATTATTCACCTGCATGTTGGCCAGTGCAAGGATGGAAAGGGGAATTGTAACAGTTGGTGCTTGCTGTTGAAATAAATGTGATGAGGGAGTATTGTCTACCTCCCATCCATCTGACCAGCACGTGCTCATGGACAGAGTGTTATTTGCAACTAACTTAGCACTGTGGTCTCCGGGATCCATTAGCACACCTCTTAGACTGCTGAGAGGGGAATAACAGCACCAGGTTTCTGCTTGACCTGGCAACAAAGTCAGAAACAAATATTTTTATTTTCTGAACCTGAGAAAATGGCTGTTTGACAGTGTCTCCTTTCCTCTCACAAAGTCCAGAGAGGGCAGTGAGCTTTACAAAGGAGAAGTGAAATGAGTGAATGGACAGTGGTTGCCTCTCTCCAAAATGTAACCAGAAGAGGTACAGAGAAAGCAAAGACCTAATACTTTCTGTGCTGGAAGATATACTCCAAATATTCTGATTTCTAGTTAATTTTTCTCTCTCTCTCTATTTGCTCTGTGGAAGGAGAACCTACAACGGATTAATTTTAACAAGCAATCAACATCATGGAGGCACTTGAACTTGTATCTCCATTGCTGGTGAGTCTCTTACCCACCATTGATTCTGAGGTTTATTTTGCTTTTGATCAAAAACTGTCCTTGAAATTCAAGAAATCTTCCTGACAAACACTTATTCCAAGCTGATACATTTCCACACAATAAATTGGTTTAAATAATCAGTAATTTCCAGTGAAAACCTTTTCAGGCAAAAAAACCACACAGATAGCTTTATTAATTGACCTTTTCCTGCGCTGCTGGCAATAACTAAGCACATGCTAGATAAGGCCTGCTCAGTCAGTTCATTAAGAGGACAAACTATCCACACAGGAGCTTTGGTTTGTGACCATTATCTGTCTGAGTGATCCATCCTCTACTACACCATCCTGTCAATAGTCAACTCTTTGACTTGTACGTTTATTTTAAAATGCTTTCTCACCTTTTCATTATTCATCTTTCATCTTCTCTGAAAACCTTTCTAACCTGGACAATATGGGAAACAGCAACCTAGTAACTTGTTGTCAAATCAGATAACTTTTCTGGGGCAATTCTTACTGATCTTCAGACTGCAGGGTGCTCTTCCATTGGTTTCCCAGCATAACTTTCTGATGAAACTTATCCCTGGCCCGTTTCAAACAAATGTTTGCATTTATGTCAAATATGGACTAAAATGGATACTTTGGGATGGAGTCCAACACTGGCAAATTTTCTTCCTGACAGTTGTCAGTTGCATTATTCAAAACAGCTTAATACTGTATGACTTCTTGCACAAAAATGTAACGCGATGATAATATCCATTCCCTTTCTTCTGTACCTTTGTTTTTCTCCATTATTATAATTCTACCATCTAGCTTTTTCCTCTGCTGAGCTTTCAGAGATCCTCCTCATCAACATTAGACACAGTGGGAAAATGGGTGGCACTGGTGTGGGTAAAAGGTGTACTGTAACTTGAGGGGTTCTACAATCATCTTCACAATTGATGGCACAATCTAAGCAGCAAATACAGCTCACTCACTCTGGGGAAAAACTATTTGATTTTAGATATAAATGTATTTATATTTATGTGCATATGCTTGTACGCATCAAATATTAATTTCTTATATTCTAATTTTCTCTCATTTGCATCCGTTCCTGTGCCTTATCATTCTGGGGCTGGGGTGGCTTTGCACAAGCATTGCCTTGGCAGTGGCACAGAGCAACATCATCCCAAGGCAGAAACTGTCTTCAAAAGGCCCAGTTCTTCACTCTGTTCCTCCCTGTCACAAGACAACTGGACTGGGCTGGTGTGACCCTGTCACCCCACGTGCCAGACAGTCAGTGCTGTAAAGTACTTGGATAGATGTCTCCAGTAGCAGAGTCTTCAGCCTCCCATGGGGATGATACCCTGTGCCCCTGAGCATGCCAGGCTAGACAGTCATGCCAAAGGGTGTTAAAGCCCGTGCAGGCATGCACAAGGAGGTGTCTTGCAAGAACCTCATGGAGATGAGAGCAAACCTGGGAGCACACCCTGATCCACACAAGGATCAAAGACCATGATCCTATAGAGGTGCTGTCCAAGCCCAGACGTTAGCTGGATACAAACCGCTTCAGATTACTAGTGCCTATAATTTGTAACTCTTATAACAAATCTTCCCATTCCTTTTGATCGGGATATGAGGTCCTTTATGTCCTTAACGGGAGGAAAAATCACCTTGCCTCCCTCAATGCTATACTGGAGGCCACCGGGTTAATTCCATGCTATATGCATGGATAAAAAGGAGGATAAGAAGAAAGAGTAGGTCATGCAGTGGCAAAGGTTGAGAAGCTCTGCTTTAAACACTTTATGGGAAATTGTAAAACTTCTAAACAATTTAATAGATTAACTTCCCCTTTCAGTGGCATCAGTAAAACTGAATTATCATCCTCACTTTTAACTGATGCCTAGACCCAATACTCATTCATCAGGGATCATTTAGTGATAAAGCAATCAATTGTGCCATGGTGCAGAGGGGACAAACTATCCAAGATACCATCACCAAATATCCTTTCTACCCCAAAGCATTCTTTGAGTCTTTGTCAATGAAAGTGCATTTGTCTAGTCTTATCTGCTGCAGTATACGTGGAATACAAAGGAAGAAAGTAAAATATGCATTTGATGTACATGCGCAGATGCCAGACATATTATCAACCCAAGGAGGATTGCCTTTTTTCCAGGAACTGAGCACAGCACTTGATAACTAACCACTGCACCACTACCTCAGGTACCAAATTAATAGAAATTAAAGCAAAGATGAAGCTGTCTTGAAATAATGCTGTGACATGTGAAGGATTTGAGAGAACAATGAGAGATAATGTTGAAAAAATGTGCTTCTGCCCTTTCCCTGTTTTAGGAAATCTTCTGTGACTTAAGACAGAATCTCTAAAATACTGATCACCTTTTCATCATCGGGGCATGCAAAATATACTTCCCTTTTTTGACTCCTCACCAGTAACAATTTTGGGTTTGACGTTTGCTTTTCTAATATACTAAAGATTTATATATGTATTGAGAAGACTACAGATCAAAAAGAATTGGAAAAAATACAAAACTTTCTATAATTACTTCAATCAGCAATTGGAATTTATTAAGGTATGTATAATGTATACAACTATCACTTGAAGAAATAACTTTTAAATTTTTTTGACTCAAAGTGTCCCCATTTTAGGTAAGAAATTGTCCATTTCCACTACAAAACAGGTAGATTTTTAGTAACAGGAAATCATGTTTGAATGAAACATACAATAACTTATTTGCTAAAACAGAGAGAATGTTTGATTTTCCTGCTAACTGTAAAAACATTTCTATATGATTTGACCATAAGGTAAAAAAATTAGAATAAGTTTATTTCTCAGCCAGATATGAACTTTACTAAGACTAACCTCCCTGGACATTTTGTGAATGATAATGTGGCGACTGGAGCAAAAGCAAACCTTTCCCTTCTGCTGCCTAGGAGTTGGGATTTTTCATCAACAAACCGGTTCAGGCTAAATTAAGAGATTCAGTGCAGCAGAGTTCTTCAAAGGCTTTGTAGTTGTTCAACTCCAATTAAAAGTCAATTGAATTGGACATTTAATTCCCATCTGTGTCTATGAAAATCTCTCTTCCATAATGTACTCTGTTAAAATTCTAGACTGAAAAAGCAGGTGCACAGAAATGTATAAAGAATGCAATGCATGTACTTATTTTGAGGAGTAAGGAAAATAATAGCTATTGTATCAAATGCTTAGTATTTACAATATTTAACAAAGAGTATCTCCATAGAAGTACACAAACAACCAGATAATAACAAGTTAAGATTTAAATATCTGTATTTATGTATGTGATCTATCACCCAAGAAGTCATATGATTTTTATGTCCAGAAAATACATTTTATATTGTGTGCCAAAGGAAGCTATAAGCAGCTCATGGAGGATAGCCAGTACAATACAGACCTGCTGGTGACGCATAACTGAATATCTTTTTAAGGGAATTAATAGGGACAGAAACTGTAGTGGGGTTCAGAAGTGATGACAATAGAAAATTCTTCAGGGAAGATAGTCTGACTCTGCAAAAAGTTACTGACATATGTAGGACAGTAGAAACAGCCCAAGAGCAAATACAAATCCTATCTGAAGATCATGTGGTGAAATGTATCAGAAGGAATTACAGAAGATGAAAATGCAAAGGTAAAATGTAAGGCAGACTTGTATGCTGCCTGCTGCAGAGAAAACCAACATACCACCAAAATCTGGTCTGGAAGAAGCCAAGAGTGTCAGAATTACAGAAGACACTGGAAGGGTCAAAACCTGGTATTCAGTCTCAAATACTTTTGAATTTATATGAGAGTCAGGTTTGAATGACCAGACTAAAACCCACCCCGGAGGATTTTGATTTTGAGAGAGATTCACATGCAGAAGGACTTTATTTCTTGCTTCTGATTTGGATGTGAGTGAAAGCTCCCAGCAGCAGCCACGCCCTGCAAGCTTCTGTCATTTGGGGTTGAAATACTGTCAGAAACGTTCTCAAACTTTCAATTTCCCTGAGTAGCGTTGAGCAGACCAAGCTGCCGGTTTGCGCACCTAAAGCAGATTACAGCAATCCCCATACAAACTTCAGGCTTGTAAATCAGTTAAAGTATCAACTGACCACTGTACTTTTCTCATCATCCTTCTCTGCTGAGTAGATTCGGTGTTAAATACCGTGTCCACTAAAGAGCTGCTGATAGGAAGTGACCCACTAGGAGAGCTGTAGATCCTCCCATCCTGCCTGTCGTCATGCGAAGTTTCTGAAGGCTACTTCTTCAGTGGTTTTGAGTGGTTTTACTGAACCTGCAGATAAGCTGTCTTTAAAGAGACTGTTCAGACTCTGAGAACAGTACAGTAATTACAAGGAAAATAAATTGCATCCTTGAGGTGTGACCCTGTTGAGCACCATTTGGTCAGCAGCAGTTTCAGATGCTAACAGCATGAACAAGAAGCCAGCCCCACTGGCTGAAGAATTATTCCTGCAAGCTTGAAGTCTAGTTTTACTCAGGCATTGTTAAGCAAAAAAAAGTTGCTGCTATCAGTATGCTGATCGCTCATTTTATACAGGACACTAACCAGCACTTCTCTGTAGAGCAAATACAAGAGGCATTTCTTAATTCTGCTAACTAGTTGCTGGCTGATATGGATTTCTGCCAAGAATTTATACACAATGTAAAGCAAGCTGAAGAAACAGAAACTTGCCCAGTAACATAGAATATGTCATAATATGCGCACATTCTCTGCACAGACAAACAGGAAGGCACAGAAAGGTAAGTGAAAACCTCGCAACTGACACAAACATGGCAAAGAGAAGCACGCCGAGATGGGGAAAATTACTTCTCCATGACATCAGGCAAGAACTGAAAGGTTCACCATTTTCCTTAGTCATAGGCATTCATTACCTGGCTGCAGTCTGGATGCTCACCCAAGGAAAACCAAATGCAGTTTTGGGGTCTGTGGAGCTCAGGGCCTATCCCCATTGTGCAGGGGATCGCACATTACTCCAAAAAAGTGAGGCACGAGGAAAATGAAGAGAAGACACAGGAGCCCAGAGGGAACCTGCAGGAGCCTCCCACAGCTCCTGGTCTTGCTCCAGCTCTGCACTGCCAAAGGCAGACCTGTGTGCCAAACACCCAGCTTATACCCAGCCTGTTGTAACTCCTGTGGTCACCAAAGTGTGAGTGGTATCTATATGCATAGGCTGTCATAAAATCTTATTCCAACACATCTTTCTCCAGGCATCTTGCTTCTTAAATAGTCCCCCTGGCCCCTGTGGAAACCTTCCTGAGATTGACTTTTCAATATTTTTAACAGTATTAGAAGTGACTTCTTGCCTCTGTGCATACAAACGATCGTAACTATCCCTGTTTATCACTGTGACAGATATGTGTGCTAATTAGATATTCTTTCATAAATCCAACCAAATCCCAACTCTTGTAAATCAGAGCCACCTCTAAGCTCCTCAAAATGGCTTCTTCCTCTTGGAGAACACTTTCAAAGCACGTTATATCCTACCACAAGGAAATGGTGATGTTAAGGGTGTAAATAAATGAATCCTGATCAACAAAGCCGTAATAAAAGAAGCTTTTGAAGCATAATGATTTCTAAATACAAAGTAAGACTGCAAATTTTATTTTTACAACTAAGCAGATGAAAGTGGGCAGAAGACAATGTGTTGGTGTCTTCCACACTAGCGACCTTTGTGCTGTGTTACGCACAATCAAGAGTGCTGAAAGGGCAGGGGATCTGCCCATGCAGCTCAATATCCAGGACTTTGACTGGCTGCTCAGGACCAGGCACAGGATCTCAAGGATGAAACACACAGCAGCTACTGCATCACTGGCCGGGAGCGTGCCCTGGCTCGCCTGTGCTTGTAGGGAAGCTGCAGCCTGTATTCCCTCAACACAGTCCAGCAGCGGAAGCCAAGAATGATGGGAATTATTAAAGACCTTCCAGAAGGAATACTAGGCTGGTCTTTCTCTCTGCTATGCCAGTTTGTGTACTTGGGACTTGATGTGCTTCACAAGAAGCAATGGAGTGACCCTCACCAGGTGCTCCAGACCCTCAAAGGGTTCAAAGTCCCACCATAAAAATCTGCAACGCACTTTCACTCCTCGGGTAGCCCTGGGAACTGATCAGGATCAACAAATATTAATATAGGTAAGACTTACATGCAAATCTTCAAAACACCTTAGGGCCAGTTCCTATATGTTTATTACTCACAATGAACTCGAGATTTACATAAGCCCTTTGTTTCTATTTAATTAAATAACAGCCAGCTTTTCCAAAGTGCTTCATAGACCCCACCCCACTGTGATACCATTGCTGAGCTCTTCTGGGAATCTGGCTGCAAGGGCATGTGTTGAGTACTTGGAAAATCTAGCTCATTCAGACCTGGCAGGCTGATTTTGAAATAATATCTGGAAATCCACTTGCAACATTTGTAATAACTATCCATTTGCATATACAAAAGCTGACTTTTGGCATGAATAAAATTTTCTTATACCTTTCCTTTGAAAATCTGATCCAGACTGTCTAGACAAGTCAAAAGTCTCATTTGTGCTTAATATTTTATAATTTATTATTTTGCTTTCTTTCCTGATTAATTTGGAAACATCCCATAGCAAAGATGTAGTGAAAAGAGGATACAGTTTTATAGGTTACTCGTATAATCCTACTGCTCTGGTCATGCATACCCTTGAAGTTTGCTCTAAAGCTTACACACGCAAACCCAGCCTCATAAATCTAATTCTACCTACTGGCACACACTTTCAGACATCCACAGTTCATCCAAACACACACTTATACATTTGCTTTTTATTTCTTCCTATACTTTTTTTTTTCAATAGTAGCATTGTAAATGTTTAAGCAGGTGAACATTGTAGAGCTAAAAGAAATTTAAACGTGCCATGTATTTGCTAGGCAAAGATACAGTGGCAAGACACTGAGACACCTTTAAAAGGGTCTGCCTCTCTCTTTCTCTCTCTCTTTCTTACTCAAAATACAGCTTTTACAAATATGACATCTTAAAATTAAAATGTTTGTTCTGAAAGTAATAGTCAAGATCATAGAATATTTATGTGATCATTAATATTTGAATTTTGAATAATGCATACTTATATTTTTCCACAAAAGAATGCAATACGTGTTTTATACCAAAGTCATATTATTTTCCCTGTAACAAGTACAGAAGCAGCTTTATTTGCATTACTCACTTGCAGGTATGTAATATCAGATTACACCGTTAATTCTCTTTGTTTCCTGGAAATATCTATGTCAGGCTTTTTTACTTTGCATGCATAGGAGGTCCATATTCATAACAGTCTATTTTAAATGCGGGAAACTTCTTTGCACTTAGCTGTTAATTTTGAAACAGCTTCTCTTTTAATTAATTCTATTTCATTTGTTACTAATTGTATCTGCTTCTTACCAAAAGTTTTGTCTCTAGGAAATCTAAGCCATATCCTACCACTTCATCAGCGATGGTGTATCTATGTGCAAGGACACAGGGCTGCATATCAAATAGCACTTCCATGCGCTGCCATTCACCATCACTCTTCAGGATGCTGATGAATGTGCTGACAGACAAAGGCTAATTGGCAGACTGTACGGAGTCAGTTTTTGATGACACAGGAGAAATAATAGGAGACAGAGCAGGTAACAAAGAAAGTTTAGAGGGAATAATAATAGAGATATAGACAGAGAGGATTTGATGCAAGGAGAGCACACAGCCTGAAATACGGCGGGAGGGAACTGAAGACCCCAAGAAATGCACAAAAGCATGAAAGAGGGAAAAGGTAAAGGGGAGCTAACCCTGTACTTACTGCTGTTAGAACACAAAAAATGTCCCTGATAGGAAACTAGGTTTGGTATGGCACTTTCAAAACTGGGATCTGGTTCACTGAAATGTCTGCTTAGGGTTCATGAACCTACTAAGCAAATGTGAATCCATTTTCATAAGAGCCTGGACTTGATATGTATTGTGTATTTCAGATTGTGGGCTCGCCATGCAGTAATTTCACCTGATTTTCACCCTGAGATTTGGGTGCAGACAGAGTCATTATGAATACAAACATTCATTAAAATATTTTGCTGGATATTCATTGGCAAGCATAATTACATTACATGATTTATGACCACCACCGTGCTCATGGGGTTTTGTGAGGCTACTTATAAATGGACAGTTCTGAGCGTGTGGACACGGAGTTCATTGGAACATGGTCCAGATTTCACACTCGTTCATGCTGTCTCTTACTATGGATTGCTATAGCACCCAGTTGCAGGAGAGCTGATCAGGTCTTCAAGAACAATCGTAAAACTTAAAACCTGAAGAAAGGATTTTATGTGAAAACCACCTGAGAAAGATGACAGGAAGTAAAACAAGTCCACTAAATTGTCTGCCGACAGTTCTTCTTTAATTGCAACTGATTGGTAAAGGATTTCCTATACTTAACTCTGTAATTAAAAGAAGATTGACAACCTCTAGTGCATTCTTCCATTAGAAACCTTGCATGTATTTCCAAAGCTGAATTTTGAGCCTTAGAAAATGCATTTGAAATACTGGCTAACATAAATCACTTTTTATCCACTATTCTCAGTAAAACAGCACAAGTTCAGGATATGGACCCATGTTTCTAAATTATTTTCATAAGTGCTTATTAGCAGAAACATGGGGAGGATTTCCATGCTTGGCCAACTAATGGATGTAACTGACTGAAGAAGAGCATGTGCATTTAAATCAGTTGAGCCTGCAGCTGAAATCTTTTGCCTCAGTTTTAAAGGGAGCCAGAGTGCTTGGCATCATCTTCCCCAGCATAATCCCATTGAGCCAAACAGACTGTGGCCAGACAAAGTGTCTGCATTGCCGACTGTGAGCTTCCATCAAGGATTTAGACATCTCCCTGATCTAAACTCCAGTTGTAAATAATTGCAGGTGAAATATGCACCCATAATTATTGTTTTCCTCACAAAAAATGTTGGCATTTGATCTTTTCCTTTCCTTTCTCTTGTTTTTATTATAAAGCACAAACATGAAAAATATACCATTGCACTCTGCACTGTGCCCAGAGACATTTTACCCTTTAAGCCTCCAAAGAAACATCAGGCCCGAGCAAATGACCTAATTACTGTGTCTCCATTCAGTGTGTCCCAGGTCAGTGTGCAGATACATGCATAAAGGCAATCGCAGCTTTGGGAAATAATCTTCTTGATTATAAAACAGCCATATACATGTTCTCCTGTGTGTAAATATGAGCAACTCACCAAAATAAAACCACACACTATTGCTGATTAGGTATCAAAATGGGTGGGGGATATATGGATGTTTAAGGAGGATTTTTAAAGCTATCTCTCTCCTAAATCACAGATAGCATCAGTCAGTAGGAGTTAGCCTTTTAAAACCTGACCTTTGCATCATGCATAACATCTTTAAGTTGGGTATTTTTTTCAGGAATTTGCTCCAGAGGTAGCTGAATAACACTCTCCAATAAATGGAACAAATATAATCCATGCATTTACTTTTATTTTTCCAGTGTCCATAATTTTGGGGGTTATTGTACAAAAATGGGTATTTGCTACCATATTGAGGTACCGAAGAAGACGTGTCTTTTTTCCTCTTCTCTTGGCATACGAATTGGATTTCTAAAAATTCACTGTAGTAATCACAAAATGCTGCTGCAAAGAATTACTTGATAAAACCTTTTGAGATTTCAGCCTACCTCGTCCCTTTGTTTCATAACTAGAAGGAGTATAATGAATGCAAAAACCGTGTGAATAGAGCTCAGCAGGGCCTACTTTTTTCTCATGACTCCTGTGATTATAATAATTTGATTTTATAGGCGTCTATCCTAAGACCCCAACTAGGGAGCAATCTTTACTGAGTCATGAACTTTCACATCATTAAATCTTTCTACATTTATTTTAAACATATCAGAAGTGTCAAATAACTTTAGATCTACTAAATTTTATTTGCATTGGGTAAAATGAAGTTTAGCCACTTGGGAAAATAAATGAAATAGTTTCCTTAGTACTCAGGAAGGCAGTTGGGCTCTGGAGTCTGCGTGATTCCACCCATGCAGCAATACAGCACATCTCCTGTACGGGCCAGGACACATGTTTACAAGGACAGGAATCTTGAGTAATTTCCTACTAGTCTGAAGGGAATATTAAACTCTTCTGTCAGTTGGATGTATATTATTTATGTTCCTTTTTTTATTGTTGTTGTTGTTGATTTCAAAAAAAATTTCTTTGTTGGTTCAACGCTGACTCCTGATAGAAAGTGATGAAATGCCCAATATGTTAAAAAACCTTATCACTAAATCAGAAGCAGAACTATAAATTTTGGCTTTTGAAACTGAACTGACTGTTGAGGATCATTTTGCTCCTGAAATATTACAGCAGTGATCAATTTGCTGTAAAATTAAGCAGTTTAGCTCTGCAATCTATAGATGGAAAACATGTTGTTCTTGAGCAAAGTTTATGCCCTGCCCAAGGGATAAATTAAATTTTATGGGTAAGACATGCATTATTATATGCTTATCTGTTTAACATATCATTCTTTTCCACATCAGTATTATAAATATTTTTAATCATACATTTGATCTCTTGTGCATATAGTGATATGGTAATTCCCCCTGCCCCCCTCATAAAATACAACCAAATACAGTTAATTCATCACAGAACACGGGAGAATATTCTAATCTTCCTAAGAAATATGCTGAAGATTGAAGCAAAAGCACTTAAAATTGGGGCTACTTTGCAATCATTCAGTGGAATAAAATTTTCCTGAAGGAAGGGGTGGAGCTACATTACCCATTTTTATTATGGTTATTATTTGAATATTTATATTACAAGTGTCTAATCAAAACTTGGGGCTGCAGTCTAAGACAATTCAGTCATAAAAGTTAGGGAAACCAGTCAAATATATGCATTTAATAAACTTGTTACTGGTTTTATAAATTTCTGCTGATTTTCCTTGGATTCTATAAACTAGATTCAAAGCTCTCAAACTGATCATCGCCCTGGCTTTCAAACACTGGGCAACTTCTCTCAGAAGTCTCAAGAAAAATGGATCTTCTGAAGCAAAGAGAAAGAAGAGTGAGAAGCTGTGAATCCTTTGCCTTTCATATATGAGAGACAACATAGAAAAGACCCTTAAGGTGTTTGCAGGAAGAGGAGACCCAGGAGTCCTGATGCACTGACAAATAAAATCATAGGTATAACAATCTGTTCAACATTTACAATATGTGACACTATAGTGTCCAAATTAGAAGCAGATGAACTTCACTTACCCATGTTTACTATCAGCCACATCACTGAATATATCTTAAAAATGGCAGTGTTGTAAGAACAGAGTTGAAGTGAAGGTAGGCAAGCTGGGAGAGTCAGTCATCTCCAGTATCTTTTCGTTTTTCTTTTTTTTTTGCTTTTTTTAAAGCAGATTAAAAGGAGTAGACTCAAACCTTCAATTACAAGTTAATTCATTTGGCCAGTTTGAATAGGAAAAGTAAACAGCAAAGACATTTTAATTTGGATATTTGCTCACTAGTCGCCTTTAGCATCTGTCATCTCTACTTGTTGCTGTCCATTGTGAATATTCCACGTCATACTACACTTCATGTAAAATCTCTCCCCATATGCAATTTTGACTTGAGATACATGCAAATTCTACTAATTTCATTTGAAACTGTGTGACTTACTTCTTTACTCAGCAGAAGACAGCCCTCTTCTGCTCTTACCGCCCACTTGCTTCCTTTCAGTCATACAGATCATCACTCTCCTAGTTTTTGGTGATATGGGTATCACTGACATATTATTTCTAGTCATCTTAATCTGCACTTGTTTCTTACTTTTTATTTTCTGTAAAATATGCTTCCATCATTTTTTCTTATCAGACATAAACGCTTTAAACAAGCATATTTTAGCCCATATTTTAGGCTGCCTATAATACACTTCCATGTGAATAACCTTTTCCCATTTTTATGGAATGAGAAGTTTAAGGTGAATATCGTAAAAAAAAAAAAAAAAAAAAAAAAAAAAGATAAAAAACCCACACCTTCCTTCAAGGTGGGATCTATTCCACTGTGGAGAAAGTGCCGGATGATACAGCACAGGGGACAACGTTGCCTTGCCAGGAAGTTGTACATGATAGAGGTAACTTTCCTTCCTCACTGGGATGCTGTGAGGATTAACCAGTGAATGGTTTATGGTCCCTGAAAGTTCTAAAGAGTTATAGAATTGCTAAATGTTATTATTATCTTATTCTGTCTTCACACTTTATATTCAAATGTGAGCGGTTTTGAGGAGACAATGCAGATCTGTCCCTTATTATTCACGTTCTCCATCACTGTGAAGAAGTTCTGCAAATGTACGTACTTCTCAGGAGTATGCTGCCAAAATGTAATTGCTGCAGGTGTATAAATGGGCTGCTTTGTCAGGTCGTTTGGTAAACTTTAATTCTATTTTTATAAAATCCCTCCTAAAATATTGCTCTCTGGGGCAGGCACTGTCTATGTGATCTGTGTTTGTACACCTCGGTGGGATCTTGATCTGTGACTCAGTGTCCTGCATACTAGCACACAAAAATAAAACAAAAATGTATAAAAATGTTACTCACTGAGCAGAAGTCGTATCAGGCAAAAGGTTAAAGTCATAGGCATAATAAAGTAAATATCAAGAAATTCTAACTAGTCTTTGTGAGGGATGTAGTGTTGACATTAAATTATGCTACGAGAACTGATTTGTAACCAATTTATGAGCACCGATTTTTACCTGTGCACTAAAGGGAGGTCATTGTACACCTGGATTTTAAGACTCTCTAGAACAATGATAATGATCACATGTAAATGGAAACTGTTTGTAAAATGAGCATACAATAAAATAGCATTCTCCAGATAAGCACTCTAGTGGCAAACACCTGGGGTAAATATAAGTGAATAATGTTCTTCTAAGGTGATGTGATAAAATTGGGTTTTATGTTGAAGATCTAGAGAAGAGAATGCTGAAATGTTAGAAAGGCTTCTGAGGAGAAGAAAGGGGTGGGCAGTCCCTGTGCTCTGGCACAGAAGGAGGCTCTTCAGCTGGTCTGTGAGGAGCATCTCTATTTGGAAGATGCAGGTAAGTTAAACACATATATAAATAGATGAAGAATGTTTTTAAGATGTAGTTTCTCTAAAATACCTTTTAACTGAACAAATATGACAGTGTTGAATCTCTGGTTACTAATTTTATAGCCTTAAGGAGATTAAACATGCTAGATCTACTCAGATCTGTTAAATCCCTGGTAATGCAACTCAAGTTCTAGTCGGAAGATGGGAGAATAGTGTGAGCCATCCTAAATGAGATGACGACTGGAGGCCATAGCTCTGAGAAATCTGCACCCAGAGGCACTCAGTAGACCCCAGACATACTAGATAATGTGAGATGGGGTTTATGTCCTAACTTACAAAATATCTGTTATAACTTTACGACGCAACAAGTATGGAAATTCACATTTGTAAAAGCCATCCTATGTGAACTACTCCATCTTCTAACTCCTGAGGAACATGTGTTAGGCACTGTGGGAAAGCATGAATTATTGTAGCAGGATATTAACAATGACTTTGGACCCATACATTGAATTCAATGACAATTTGTCACTATCTTCACTGAAAACTGAAAGGAGTGCCCAGATGGGATGGTGAAATATGTTCATGCTCTTCCTTGTTTCTTGGAGAAGAACGAGACAAAGGAGGTGGTTCCAGGACTCCAATATCTCACTCTACTCAACTACACTTGATTATTATTTGCTTCTCACAACCTGAAAAGAAACCTACTACCAGATTTGTCTGTCTCAACCCTGCTGAAGCTGAACACTTTCATACATATGTATGGATAGCTTAAGTTTTTATGAGCGTAATTTGGGCTTTTCAAAATAGTGACACAATAACAAAGCAAAATTGAGACATGCATGTAATTTGAATACTGATTTGGCTTTATCTCTTCCTGGTGCTGGCACTTTTGATGCTGCTCTTTTCCATTCCATCTTCTTTCTGTTCTTATTTCCCAATGAATGGAATTATTTGTGAGTGCATTTGCTGCTTCTACCAACCAAATATGAAACCTCAGGAAATGCGTATCTATGACCTCCCTAAGAGTTTTGGACAGTTACTCATTTGCTGCTCCCTCTGAGTTTTCTGTTGACTGCTTAAAGATGCACTCCTGATCCTCTTGTCAAATAGGAAAATGAGCACTGTCAGATGGCTATTGCCATGTTTCATGGCATTTTCAATACCATAAGCCCTGTTTTTTATTTACAGCAGTGCAGCATTTCAAGGCAGTTACTGCAAAGGATGCCTTCTGATTATATTTCGGGTCGAATACCCTCAGTGAGCTGTTTGCATTGACTTGCAGACTTGGGGCAGGATTCCCAGTGCTCCCCTGGAGTGCATGGAAGGCACTCAACCAGCCATCTTGTGGGTTACAATAGCCAGGGTCATGTGTGCCTCGGCTGCTGGATCATCTTGCAAGTTTAGAGTTATTAAAGGGTAGTCTATGGTAGAGAACTAGGTATGATGAAGCTCTGACATGTCTCCTCACATTTTTTTGAGGTTTAAGGAGTAACAGGCAAAACCCCAGACCTGTCACATCTACACAACAGTACAGAGGCCCCTTCCATGCAGCAGCAGGCAGATCTGAACAGTTTAGCATTGCAGAGAATCTGGTCCTAAAAATTATTCATAAAAAGTACCCACTTAATTTCAAAGAGAAAACTAAAAAATGCTTAGAGGCAATCTACAAACAGAAAAAGGGGGTTAAATTCACCTAATAAATTATTTGCAGACTGAATAATTCATGGAAAATCCAGGATGCATTTAGAGAAGGGTTTAATTCGGTGTGTCAGGCTCCTCTGGAAAGAGAAGCTACCTCAGAAACTTTGCATTTTCTAAGGTACCACAGCAGAATTTCCATCTGGAACCAGATGCCTGGTTCAAGTTTCTCGTCCCTGACACCAGCCAGTACTTGATATTAGAGGGAAAGCCACATGAAAAATCTTGCAATTGGTTTATTCTGTTGCTATCTAATATGAAGCTTCATGCATTAGGCAGAAACAGGAATAAGGGTTTTTCACAACTGTATTCCCAACCTGGCAGATATTTCCGCCTGTTTGAACTTTCATAACGTGAGCAGAGATTTGCTCACTTCTTTAAAGTTAAGCAGATGTATAGACCAAGTGCAAGAGTACACGTGTGTATCATTTACTGGTCGCCTTATCATCGGAAGAATTGTTATGTCATGGACAGAAAGACTTAAAATTACTCATATATAAATGTAAATTAATATCTAAGACCTTTTTGAAAGCTGTTAAACGCTTGGCTTCATCTTGTGGCAAATAGTTAAATTCAGCACAAGCACTGAGTTTACGTTGAATTTAGATAAAATTTTCGAAATGTACATGAAAGTAGGCTGAAGTATGTTCAAATGCAATTGAAAGCCCAGCATTTTAATACTTAAAGTAGGTAACAAAAGAAGCATATGAGACTTTGTAAACAGAGATTTTAAAACAAATTTAATAATAGACTTTTTAAACTACCAAATAACTGTCAGAGCATATATATGTTAAAAGACCTATAAATATATTTTAAATCTATTTTCCTTTCACTTAGCTGCCAAGATCTCCATTAGGAGGTTTGTGTTTCCTTCCAACATTAAAGAATATCTCTAACATCTGTAGCGATGAATGGTGAAGAGTGTCAGTTCTGCTTCTGAAACAAGCAATGCCACCATTTGAAGGAGGAAAAATGTGAAATAATGAATATGCTTTCGGAGAGCAGTCTGTTGTATAAGAGATGTGCAAAACCTCTTGCTAGGTTTGATCTTCTGAGTTTCTTCTGCACACCTATAAGGAGTGCAGTTAATTATGCAACATCTGGTCAAGGGGAAAAGTACTGCCCAGAGATGCTGACCCCACATATAAAGGGCCACAGAGCATACTGCAAGGATTTTGTTTCATGTTTCCCTCCTTCCAGGTACCAGGAAGGAGAGAAAGGCACCCTGTTAAAACATGAGCCAATCTCAGCTTAACTGGAGCAGCAACGACTTGAAAAATTATTTGGTTTTTTTCCATGAAGGTTCCCAGAAAGAAGAGAAGAATGCTGCATTGGCTGGGGATTCTGGAGGTTCGTGGTTGCTTTTCTTTTCCACAGTCGCTCTCTGTGTGACTTGGGCCCCTCTGTGCTTCATTTCCCTATCAGGAAAGGAAAGCAATAGCATTTTCTGATGTTTTAATAACCATCAATAAACAGGTGGGTATACTAATGATTGCAAAATGTTCAGTCATTATAATAAAAGGGAGGCATGTACAACCATCGCAGGGTAATAAAAATAATGTCTGCAGGAGCTTTGCTGGAACCACAGTACAGAGCGCCACAGATCCTACTATAATAGGATGGGCAATATTTTATCATGGCAAGTATCTGTAAAAAAAAACAAAATCCCCATGTCTGATCCATACGATCTACAGAACTTCCAAGGCCAGGAGAATTCACAAATAACATTATGAAGCAAAGTGATCTCACTTCTTATTTCCAGAAGAAAATGCAAACAATCCACGCTATATGTTTTAAACTGCATAAAAGATGTCTAACACTTAGAGACACAGCTGATAAAACACTTATTCTGCCTAAAACTGTAGAAAATTTTTAGCACGAAGATTTGCACAAATATTTCAGATATTCCCAAATTTTATGTGGAAAATTTCCTGCAATTATGCATGGAAATGTATCTTTCTTAATCTAGATAGGATGTCCTGCCACTTCTGCAGGTAAGAATGAACACAGACTTCAGTGACGCTGAATCTTCAAAATAACAAAAAGAAGAAAACCATTTTTTTACAATTTTCAAAAAAATCTTGGGTGCACTTTAATCTCAGAACTATATTATCTCGCTGTTATAAATAATTTCAATGCACATGAATTGGATAGTTTTATATCCAAATGCATATGTACAACAATATGTTTATAAGTATGCAATTTATAAAGACACAGGGGTATTCAAAGGACTATATTTGTAGATCTGAAGTTTTTTTAAAACCTGATTCCTAATATTCATGTGTCAAAGACAGAGGCTGAAAACCACAGTGGTTAAAAAGAAAGATAATAAACTGCTTGCTACTCAACCCTAACTGCAATGAAAAGGGAAAAATCAGTGTTAATCTTGCTACTCAAGCCTTAATCAATTTTATATTTTGCTTAGCTTTTCCTTTTTCAGCATGTATATAATTTCATATATAAGATATGCATGGCTTTACATTTATTATCTGTATATATGCTCACCCCAGATTGCCAATTCATCCTTAATTTTTTTTTGTTAAAGTTACACACTTAATGTTATTTTAACATAGGGCTTTTTTGTAATGTAATGATATTTAATTTGCATTAGCACAAGTGACATACAATAGATCATGCTATTACCATGATTGATATCAGATGAACTGGCATAAATTCAACGTTATAAATTGAGCCTATAAATGAAACTATTATTTTACAGGAATTACTGTAGTAGAAAGGCTAAGGACCCTCAAGTCAACCTTAGTCAAATCCACTCTTTAGAGTTTTATATTTTATGCCTGCAATAAATGCTTTTGTGAAAGCCCATAACCTGCAAAAAAAAGTCATTGGAAGTCTATTAATTATAATAATACTATCCAAAAAGCTGTGAGGGCTTATTTTTGTGACATCACTCTTTGATTTCTTACTGCCTTAAATTATCCCTTTGTTGGCTGGGTGAGGGTAACAGTCATACTTTTGTCATTAAATATAAGGAGTTTTAAAGCCTGATCCACCCTAGCTCTAATTGATATTGCTTTCATTTGGCAGATAGTGACCTGATTTATAATTTAAATATGCATCATTATATGCACCTCTTCTGTATAATGAAAAAGCAAAGTTACTCTCATCTTTTCCCGCAATGTTAACATCAAGGAAAAGTATCTTTCTTTTTTTCCCTTTTATACTCAGAGCCTAATTGAAAACTGTTCATTGAATTTCAACATGATAGAAAAGTCTTTTTATCTCTCAATTTGTCCATTAGCTATTATAATTGAAGTATCTGCTACACAGCTGAATTGATATTGTTCTTGTTTAAATTCTGGATTTCTCTAAATCTTCTATGAGGCATCAACTAAAAAAATATGGGTTAGGAGACATTAGCTAACAATATTGCCTAAATGGGACATTAGACTAGCACTCCACATGTGTAAAGCTACAGAAAGTAGGAAGTCATCTAATTTTACTGGAGAACGTGTTGCATAATAATCTTAACAGCATGACCATAAGGTTTGCTAATTGCCACATCTGTTTAACAGCTGTCAGATGTTTGCCATATGCTGCCATCAATATTACAACGGAGTACATTACAGGGAGTTTTATTGTGTTCGACTGTTATTTATTTGCCACAGACATTACTACAGCCAGTGACGTCTATTTATGTTAGATCACTAATTATCTTTTAAAAGCTGCATGCAAAATCAAGGTTTTTCAGCTTCCTTAGACCACATTTCTGATGATGTAACTAATAACTTTT
>NW_009592925.1:0-14499 GCF_000690535.1 Cariama cristata | reverse complement strand
TCCCTACAGATCTCTAAACTGATTTATAAATTTCCATCTCTTCTTATGGTAAATAATTCTTCTGCAAAATAACTTATTTATGCTGTCTTTGAAGGATGTTTCTAAACCCAAATTATGTTTTAATGGTGATGTTAGTAAGAACTCAAAAATAAACTTCTTTTTCAAAAAACCCACTTCACCCCATGTTTTTTCATCAGGACACAGGTGGGGCATGGAAGATATTCAGTTTCACAGCTCAGAAGGTTGACACCCCGATTCTAGTCCCAAACCTGCCACTGACTCATTCCATGACCTCGATTCATTGTATGACCTTAATTCTGATTTGCCAATCTGTAAACTAAATATCTGCTGTACAGCTGTAACGTCAGAACTCATTCATTAAATGTCTGTAAAAAGTAAAAGGTGATACAGCACTATTACCATTAAAGTGTATAAATATGGCTGATCTTTGCTGTTCTTTTAAATGTTCTTTCAGGGATTTTTTAAATGACTTCTTTCAACTGGTCTGGGCATCACTTTTTCGTTACATGTAGCTAACACAGCAATGAAATACGAAGCAGAGATTGACAAAGTGCAGACTAGGCAAAATATGCATGATGTGATTTAATATGAGTTGATAGGTGTCACTGATCTCTATTATAAATAGACTGTGTGAATTCCATATGATGTATTATTTATCTATTGTAGATGCCTTTTTGTTTCATTAATAAACCTGGAAATCAGACATATACATTTCCAATGATGAGTTTTTGGCAATATAAGGCATTGTGGCATTTGTCTGCAATTGCTCAATTATTTTGAAGATTTTCTTCTTCTTTCCATATAAATGATTAATGCCTGATATGTTTGTTCAAGATTCTCCTGATTTTAGCTTATTTGTCCAGCTGAATCCTTTTTTTCTCCTCTAATTAGAGAAGATTATTGCAGTGTAAGGACTTTCACTTTGACCCCAATTCTGTCTCCTTTAAGATGCGCTGGAGTACACAACATCGCTCCTCTGACTTAGG
Organism: Cariama cristata; assembly: GCF_000690535.1. Taxonomy (NCBI): domain Eukaryota; kingdom Metazoa; phylum Chordata; class Aves; order Cariamiformes; family Cariamidae; genus Cariama; species Cariama cristata. The sequence continues at coordinate 13,492 of NW_009592925.1, read as the reverse complement.
TTTGTGTTCGACTGTGAGGTCTGAGAACTCTGGCAGGTTTCACATTAACAATGTGTTCTCAGTTTAAATCTCCCTCAAAGCAGAAACTCTTATGCTGTTGTTCTACCTACAGTTAAAAATGTTTCCCTGGTATTTCTGTACTTGAGAAAGTTAAGAAAATACATTGCTGTTTATTTAGACAGGAAAGGACTTGAATTTTTCAAATTTCTGAAGAGAACAGTAAGCAGCAGCTTGTGCCTTCCATTTACTCTTTCTGAAGATGCTCAAGCAAAGACATCTTTGAAGACATTAAAGGGCAAGGAGTTTAAAATAAAAGGCAAAGCTGGTGGTTGTTCCAGGAGCCACATTGTCAAGCCTCGGAGTCCTCTGAGATGGGTGATGATGATGGAGGGTCACTGAAAGAGGGCAATCGGGCTGCAAGCGAGTTCAGATAACACGTGCCTAGAGGAGAAGTAGGTGCTCAACTCCCATGAGAAATCAAACTGCCTTACAAGAACGCCTTCATCAGTAATCTAAAATTTGTCTGCCTGCTGCATTTGATCTCCTTATTTTCATCTTTATGCTTTTTTAATGCTGTTTGTAGCCATTTCAATTACGTGATTTCCTTATCTGTATACCATTGAGAATACTGTACAAGACTTTATAAACAGCTACTAAGTTTATCTGCCTGTCATTTGGTTTTCATTATGCAAGATAACAATCTTTCTCATATCTTATAAGAAGATATAATGTGATTGTTTCTAAACAGGGAGGGGGAAAAAAGTCTAGTTTGCATTATCCTTAGCCTCATAGTATTTGTAACATCAGTAGTGTCAGCACAATCTCCAACATTTTTCCTTGCTGTGGTCCAGGAAGAATTATCTCCCTAGTTTTTTGTGTTTGCTGCTATCTCCTCTTTTTCTCCATTTTAGACATAGTGAGTTTCTTATCTGGAGCATGGTTATGTGGCCACAGATTTGCCTATATTCAGTCTGATCACTCCTAACTGTTTCGTGGGGCTCATGAACTGAAGGGAAGGATGAGAAGCAATTGTCAACAGTTCACTGTATTAAATATGGATAGATATTATTCATGTAATTTGACAGTTCTTGACTTTCAGCTGTATAATGACAGTGAAATGGTAGGAATTTCAGCAGCCGAACTTCTGTCTTACTTCAAGATAAGCTTATCAACTGTAGCCTGAATCCATTCAACTCATAAGCAGATCAAAACTCATGTCATGCTGAACTGCTGTGCTGATTCCTGCTTCCTACTATTGCTTTACATGTCCATATGGTCTTAGTTGTTTGCCATCTTACAGTTATTTCGCAAGGTTTTTAGGAGACAGACTGTCTCTTGTATTTGTTCAGCACCTTGTACAGTGAAGCCATGGATCCTGCTTGATGCCATCAAATGCTCATGTAACAAATAACATGGAATGAAGTGATAATAGGTGACGGTCAGGCCTTGTACTTTTTTCTCTCTTCATCAGTTATGCACTTGATCTACAAAGAGTAGCTGCTTTGTTTGGTTTCCCATTTAAGATGAAAAAATGCCCTGAGGTGTATCCTGTGCTATTTATCCCAGAGATTCAGAGGGATTCAGGAAGGAATCACATATATAATTCAGGCACTCCCACCACCACAGCATGGTGTGGCAGCTGCAGACTAAACAATGTCTTTAGGTTAAGGATTGACCAAGTGTCTGTGGAATTTCCACGCTTCCTTACGTGCCTTCCAGATTACACCACTTTCCAGACTGGTGGGATTTGGTGTCAGGGGGAGAATAGTGGATTTGGAGAACTTTTGGCAGTTGAATGTTCACTATAAAAGAACAAACAAACAAACAAAAACCCTCCACATAGAATTGTGAAAGCAAATGTAAAATCTCTCTTTAGTCATCTTACTAATTTTCTTCTGTGCCAGTTCACTGGATTTTGATCTTACAGGGGCTGTGAAGTCCTCTAGGACTGTCTTTCTGTTTCTGCCTGTACAATGAAGAGCACAAGAACATATAAAAATGTACAAATATTGCTACTGGCTGTGGACACAGGCTGGTGTCCTATCTTCAGCTAGACTTTGTCTGCTCTCCGTTGTGTCCAATATCCCCCCTCTAGATGGCAAATATGGGACACTAATCAAAATCAGTCACTACAGACTTTCCTAGAATATTTTCAAATAATTTATGTTTATTAAATCATCGTTGATAAGTTTTTCTTCTCTGAATTTGGTTGCTTTTTGAGTACACTTTTGAGCAGCAGTAAACAAAAATTATTGTTATCAGAATAATGGAAGATACAGAAGTTTTGCAATTTCTTAACAGTAGGAAACCCTTTGCTATTTGACTTTCCACTATAATATGTTGGTAGAAATATGACCTCAGGTTTCACAATTAAATGCATGCCTCAGTGGGTCAGTTTATGCATTCATAATTATATTTACAATTAGAAATAACGTAATCAGGAATAGATTTTTTTTTTATTGGCTGAGTGCACAAAATTAGTTGGGGAGAAAATGTAGTTTTAAGTCACGCTTTCTTCCCCACAATTTAGGATCATTTAAGCTTATTCTCCAACATACATTAGGAAATTATAGGCTAATGAAGTCCATATGGGGCAGTATTACAGCTAAAGATCACTGGGTCCCTCACTTGATTCCCTTTTGTACAGCAAAGCCCCAAATGCTGCAAACAGGACATAAAATCACTGCAGTGACTCTGCGCAGTTACGCCGTGCAATGATTTCCTGTAAATATTTTAATTCCTTTATAACAGAAAAGTGAAGCTTTAAATGGAAAAGTGGATGGGGAGAGGGCACACGGCATCATGTAATTGAGAATTCACATGCCCTGCTAGGCAGGGTTAATGGGCATTGCCCTGCAGTAAACCGGCTCCTGTGAATCCTTGAAATGTCAAAGTGGTACAAAACAAGATTGTGAACCAGGTCCTTCTGGTGTTAAATGGAGGCTGCAGGGCAGCTCTGAACCCAAATGCATAATTTGTAGACACAGGATGTCATTTACAATTGCTTACCTCTCATTAAAACTAATCAGAATGGCTTTCTGTGAAAAATTGATTTTTAATTGGAAAAGTTAAATCTGTGAACCTGTTTTATTTTTCCTTGAAAAGCTGGAAACATTTTGCTGGGAACTGATGGAGAATATCCTTGTTTGCTAATAGTTTCAAAAGCACTGAATGACATTTTTTTCCTTCAGTCTTTGGCCAAATTAGCAATGAAAAATATTTGTTTGCATGCTTTGAACAGTGATTTTTGTCAGAAAAGTAATGTTCCATCAAAAAAAAATTTCAAGAGATGTTTTCACTTGCCAGATTGAGCAGCACATTAATGCTGGGATGCAAACAGGAGGGCAGGCTCTTACAGTGGGCTTCCACACTTCTCATGATACTTTTCAACAAGACTGTCACTAGCAGCACAAGGTGCAGCAATGTCAGTTTTAATTAAAACCTTTTGTTTTACCTACTGCACAGAATAGCTGCAGCATAAACTGAGCAGCAAAGGCACCACAACAAGTACAAGTTCAGGTTTTGTTGAACACAAAAAGGAGACACTACTAATGTGAACCCCACACAAAGCTGGTTCATCCCACAAATTCTAGAAAACGTTGAACATTTCTCCCTGAAATGTTCCACACAAACTCTTGCTGATTTTCAAAGTCTGTCAGCTAGAAAAAAATTGCAGGTTTTTCTTTTCCTTAGAAAGTAAAGGGCAACCAACTATTTTATGCTTAGATGTATGTGTGAGTGGCTTTTGAACCATGGCTAGATACCATTAATAAGTAGCCCACAGAATTTGCTGAATCTAATTCAGTAACAATTATAAATTTAAGCTTGCTCCCCAGGTTTTCTGAAGAAAACAGTACTTTGTACAGAGTGGATAGTAGCTGTTTATTGTTACTAACCACAGTCAGACATTGAAGATGTTTAAGATGAAGGGTCTTTAGATAATAAACAGTTGTAGGTATCAAGTTCTTTTTGAATTTCAGTGTGACTGGAAGACTGGCAATACAAAATCCTAAACTTCCATAAATAGATGGTAACTCTCCCTCTGTTCCTAAACCTCAGGACTACCCTATGTGCTGCTGATCATCCCTGCCTGACAATTTCACCTGCTGCTCTGATTCTGCTGCCACCGCTCTTTTAGAATGTTCAACTTCTGTTTTGAAATGGTTAGTGTAGTTCTCCAACTCTCTTAGCAGTAGAGTTAAAAGAATGACTTGGGGTAAAAGTCAGTCCTGGGCAGAGAGGTCGATGCAAGTATGTATGCTTTACACTGAACCATCACACAGGATAAATTTTGCCTGGCATTGAATGCCCATCTGAGTATGTAGAGAACAAGCTGGATGAGCAGGTGTCATCCTGAAAGAGGTAAGTCATCTCCTTCCCCAGCAATTAAAATGGGGCTGGAAGTGTGTACCACAAACCTGGGGTGCACCCTGATCTCCTTGAGAATCTGTTACTAAGTAATTACTAAAAGATACTGTAAGCTGGTGTGCCTGATAGTCCTTGCCTTATAAATGAGATACAGCCGTGAGGGTGTAAGTAAAAATTCACATTGAAGCAACTACGTGAGCAGGAAGGCTACCATGGACTAGGCAGCCTGAGCCCCCCAGCAGAGCTGTCTGGGTGTTTCCCAGTCAACCCCTTCTACCCAAAATCAACCAAGTAAGCAAAGAGGATTTACACAAGCCCATTAACTGAATCGGAGTAGGGAGCACTTATGATGATTGCCCTGTTGTAAAGTGGTGGAGGTGGAAATGCTCTGCATGGGGAGTGGTGACAAGGACCTGAAAATGGCAACTTCTTCTCTAGGCAGCTGGATCTGAAGGAGGACATTTGCCTCCAGCCTCACTACCAATGCCAAGTCCCTTTTGCCTCAGTTTCCTCTTAAATGCAAATGCAGGTAAACATATTCATCTCCAAGGAGGGGGAGATTGTTAATTAGATAATGACAGTCAAGTTATTTTAAATTGAAAAATTGCTAAGTCTGGTGCACAATGTGTTTTTATTTCTTTTCTTGTTTTTCAGAGATTTTTTTTTCTTTGTGAGCATTCACAAAAATATCCTTGCAAGATGTGCAACTCATTTTCATGAGAATTTTATGAAAACCCCAGTGAACAGCAACTATATTACCTGAAGTTACCTTTACATCATAAGATACAGGTAGCAACTAGTCAAGAGACACAAAGGACCTTTGGAATTTAAACTTGTTAGGTGCTCTGCTTAATAGAGCTGAGCAAGAATTTATGGTGGCATTGAAGTTTTCAGAGTTAGGCTATGCTATTTAAAATGGAATTTCACACTAATGAGCCTAAAATAAAATAATGTGTGGAAGGAGATTTCAAAGTATATTCAATTGTAATAGTCGTTCCGTCTAAACAGAAAAAAATTACAAATACAACCAAATAGCGCCCTCTCCTGGACACCAACACCCAGGCAAAACGCTTTTTCAAAAATACAGATTGTGCAGCAAGTCATAAGAGCTATGCTGGTCCGAAAGGAGAAAGGGAGAGAAGGTAAGATGCTGTAGATAATGTTTCACATTTCATTTTCCAATAAAAACATAGAAAATGTTACTCTACCTTTATTTTTCTGTATGCTTTATATTAAATCATGAAAAATTAACAGAAACAGAGAGTCAATTTGCTTCAAAAGTAGATCCTCGTTATGGACGGTAATTTTTATAGCAGTTTTATCATTACTGTAAGACCTTTCAGGTGGGTCACTCACAGATCTGGGTTAATTTTTTGCATCCAATAGATACTTCATTTTTGTCTATCTCTGAGCTCATCATTAAGAAATCTCTTTTTTTCCCACTATATACATTCAGAAAATAGTTTGTGGAGCTACATTTTATTCTGTAGTTTTTTATGAGCAAATATATTTTATGTATTTGGTATCCTGCTTTCTTCAGGAAGATGATCTTATGTTTCTGATTCTTGACTGAATAAATTTAATTCTTAATTTCAGCTTTCCAATGCAAATTTAAAATTTGCTTTTAATAAACATGCTGCCACACTCTCTGAAACTCATGAAGCCTGATAATAGATGAATGAATTTGTTACAGGATTCCTGGAAAGCAAACACATATGACCACAGGGAATATTACCATGATAAAGATTTAATTGTAAAATGAAAATGAGTAGAAGTTGAAGTTCAGATAGTATTTCCCTATCTGTGATTTTTGCACGCAGATGTTATTCCAAAGGAACTTAAGATGTTACCCCCTTATGTTTGTTATCATTTTCATTATCTTTTCAGTGCCTGAAAAAATAAAGTACCAACATCTTGTGACATGAACACAAAGCTAAAGCCTTCTTTCAAAAGGATTATAAATTTTTTTTTTTTAATTTTTGTGCAGAGGGTGGTAGAGAGTTCAAGAATAGTAGCATTAAGTTGTGGTGCAAAACCAAAATACTTCATTATTATTATTATTATCTTACATCAGGATTGACCAAGCTAAATACCTTGATAGCTAGAGATCAGTAGATAGAATTTTCTAGTTGGAATACCCTCCGATGGTTTGTAAAATAACAATACGTTTATACAGTTCAAATGCAGAGTTCTCTGCACACTGTTTCTGACAAAGAAGATTTGGAGCCATGCTTCTTCTCTGTGTCATGGCCGAGTTAATCAAAATTTGCACACAAAGAAAGTGTCTCCTACACTGTGTTTATCATTCTAACAATATCAAATGTAATCTACAACAGTATAAAAAGAAACTCAGCTCTTGCTCACTTGAATAACCCCACTAAACTCAGAATAGGACTTTCCTTGTAAGAAAAACTTGCAGTCATGAGGAGCTGTAGCTGCAATGCCCAGGACATGGGATTTAATAACTGATGTATGATTACACAATAAAAAAGGAATTTTCTTCTTATTTTTATCTATCATCAGCTAACCTAGCTGAAGAAATCTTTTAATTTAAAAGTTGGAGAGGTTTGATCTCTACTAGCCAAGATATAAGCAGAAGTCCTTCTTACTGTCACCTGACAGCAAAACATTCCTCTCTTATGGACCTTTGCAGAAACCATGGTTGTGTGAAGAGGAAATTCAATAAAGGTGTTTTTGTGGCAAGTTGATAGGTGTTGTTGGTACTGAAATTCTGCATTCTTTTCTATATGCACAGACTTCGTGAAAGATGGTAAGATTTATAGAGAAAAACTGAAGGAAGAAGATTATTTTTGGTAAGCTTTGAAGTGTATGAATTAATAAATTCTAGTTGTCCTGGCTCTTAGGAATTCCATCCTGACTAAATTTCAGTTTTGTTTTCTACTTTCCCTCCCCAGTAGAGTTGAACCTGGGAATAGCATCACTCAATGGCTCGTTAGTTTGATAAAGTGGCATAAGCGACAATAGTTACAATGGGTACTTCTAGCTCAGAAGCATTTATAGGTCTCAAGGGAATTCTGAAAAACACTAGAAAGTCTTTAGGTACTAAATCACAGGCAAGTATTTTGAATCTTTAATTTTTTGTATATATTCTTTTCTATGAGAATGTCAGAACTAAAATATGGAATATGCTTTTCCCACTTGGTTTCTATTACTTGTAAAGCATTCAAAAGCTTCTAGAATAAAATTACCTCTATGCCCTGCTAGGGAGCTGGCAAAACTCCACTGAGTATCAAGGGAGCCCCTCTGCTAGTGTTGCTTTCCATTTTTAACCCAAATATAATAATAAAAATGACTAAATATTAGACTGGAGCTGTACAATCTTAGACACAGCATTTATTTGTTATCATGTTTATCTCAGTGGAGTTTTACTGTACTTTTATATTTATACAAAATGTGCCGAAATACATTCCACAAATTAACTAGTTTGTTTTCAGGTGTGACATATTCATCATCATAATAATGTAAGTTGGTTTTAAAAGTTTGTTCAGATGATAGCAGCCAATTTGCATTTAGAAAAAAAAGAAGAATTGAAACGGAAATGCAAAGAGATAAGAGATGCAGGAAGGAAGGGAAGGTATGGCAGAGAAACAGTTTGCAAGAAAAAAGTGAATTGCAGATAATAGACAAAAAAATCCAACAATTTTAGTTTAGTGATACTCCAATTCAGCAAAAATCTGAAGTCCACGCAACTCAGCAAAAAAAGGGGCATAAAGCATTTTCTTAAGGATAATCAGAGCCTGATATCAGAACAGCATTTTCACACACAAAGCCCCAAGCCAGTGCAGGTTGCCTGTGCACCCAGCTGCGGCAGTAACAGAAATGGAGAGCTCAGGTACGTGTCCACTGATGCGACTGGTCACCAGCTCTCCCGAACCGCTGCACCTCCATCCCCGAATACAGTAATCCAGCGAGGAGGCTGCGCCAACCAAGGCTGCCAGGCATCGGGTAAAGGATGATTTGTGCTGAGAAGCAACTGCAGATAATCAGGAATTCCCTGAGAAACTGAATTCAATCCTGAAACAACATAGCTAACTTTTCCAATCAGAACCGTGTATTTTCCATTGTGTGAAAGATAGTGAGGCATAGCGGCATAGTTAACCCCATAAAACCCTGAAAATTTCCCGTGTGGATTTAGGTCTGCTTTCTGACAATGAATAATTAGACATTGCAACATAAAAATACATTTCTATTTTGTTATAGTATTCTTTTGAGGTTTAATCACAGTTGACAATGTGCAATTTTAGTGAATAATATTTTCATATTGAGTTATTTTACAGTTCATACAGCAGTAAGAAATATCTTAAGGTACTAACCGATTATTTAGACTTTATTTATTGTAGAGGAAAGCAATGACATTGAAAATATTGTATTAACAGCAAAATCCCTACCTTGCATTATGAATTCAAATGACATTATTTTAAAACATTTGAAAAACATCATCGTAATTACATGTTATCAACACAGAGACAGATTACCTATTATTTTAACGTAATTAATTTGAGCTCAGTGCATTTATGTTGCTGTGTATGTCATTATCCATCAATATAATTATGAAATGCTAAAAATTGGTTTTTCAATCTTTAAGTTATTTTAATTGGCTGGGTTTTTGCTCTAAACCCACTGTTCATTTGTCTCCATCTTCAACGTCTGAAATTTTTAATTACAATTTACGTTTCTTTTTTCTGTCCCCTAGGCCACATTCCAATCTCACTTGTGTTCGCACCAGGGCCTTCAAGAGAGATAAGTTTTCCCTCTTCAGTGACCACAAGCTTATAACCAAGTGTATATTCTTTTCTTGTGATACTGTTAGGGTTTTTTTCATATCTTACTGGTATGTTCTGCTCATTTAGACATTTATAGCTCTGGTTTCTATCATTCTTTTTCTCTTTTAAACCTATCCTCTTCCATCTATTGTGAAAGGCAAACGAAACAATAAACAGTATAATATTTTAAAGGGCCTTCTCTACGTCAGGGTTTGTTCTCCTGCCTAGCTCAACTGATAGCTCTCTTCCCAGTACTTCAGTAGGTTTGGGTTTGTTTTTTTCCTCTGAGCTTGCAAGGTAGGACAATTTACCCCTGCGTGATCTCAGATGACGGGGGGGTGGATGGAAGCTCTGTATGAAGGTAAAAGTCTACACATTTCTTATCGTACATAAATGTCTGTCTCCAGGAAAGCACTGAGGCCACAGCTGTCCAACACAGTGCCAAGGAATGCCTGTCTCCGAGGCTCTGATGAGGCCTGACTTTTTTATGCCTCTGATTTTTTTCTTTCTCTCTCATGATTGACATTTGTCTTTTCTGGGCTTTGTTTGCTTGCACTGCACTTGTAGGGAGCCTGAAGCACTGCAGTATTTTCATTTCAGTCAGGTTAAGGGTGACGAAGATTACACATGCATACTGATTTATGCCTTAAAGGCTGGAAATAGTGTCAAGTGTGATCTCAGCAGAGCTCTGCTCGATGACTCAAGTGCTCGGTACAGTGTTATACTCTCAGACATCAATCCTCATCCAATAAAATGAAAACTCTCTGTCCAGAATATCATCCAATAAAGTCCTGATCTGTAAGTGTTATTAGTTATTAATAAGATAATAATGGTGTTTTCAACGTTCACACCAAAGTGAGAATCGAGCCTTTACCGGGCTAAGTACTGTTGAAACACAAAGCAGTCAGTAGTGCCAGCCTCAAAGAGCTTTCACTGTAAATGCGCACTTGATAGCCGGTATCTCTGCAAGCCATGTTATGCACATACTCGGGTGCTTCTGAGAACATTGCACTGTGAAGGTCTTATGCAAAGAGGCAACGTAACTGTAAGTCCAATGTTTTTAAAGTCCTTACATTATTGTATTTGGAAATGTCATATGTCAGTTCTCGTAAACAGCAGTGGATCTGAAGGTGGCTGTTACCCCAAAGACATTAGGCATTTTAAAATACTTCAAGCTCTGCATTAGCTTGAAGTCACTGCCTATTGACTGTTTTTTCTTCTTCTAATCACATATGTAAAACAAAAGCAAAACAAAACCCAGAGAGTGAGTGATGTGACAGCTAATATTCCCTTAAGCTACAAAAGGCCAAGGACTTGAACCACAGGCACCCACACTGCAAGCTACTCGTTTTTCTTGTGCAGGTGCCTTTCTCTCTCTGGTTTTAACCATACGTAGCTGCCTGGACCTTTTCCCAGCACAGACATCATCAAAATTCATATGCCCCTATGAAAAGTATTAATTTGGCTCCATGTTCTCTTCCCCCAGTGAAAAAAGCCTGAAGATTCCTAGCCAAGCTGTATTTGCAGGGAAATACCAGAGATGGGAAGAACAACACAAGAGCAGTCCAAGACTGAGCACTTTCCTTCCAACTGCCTTCAGCCCTCGCTAGCACAGGGAACTAAGCAGTTTGGCTTGCTACTGACCAAGCGCTTTTGCACGACAGCTGGAAAGAATGATGGAAGGGGTGGAGGGAATTCCTCTTTCAGATGCCAGTTGCAGCAGTACAGTTAGCTCTGAATCTTTTCCTGTAATTTAACATATCTCGTTAATAGTGTCCAACTGAATAATGTAGCAAATGTTTCTAAAAGAGCTGGTAATGCACCAGACATGAAACCATTCATATCTGACTCAGCAGTGCAACCTCAGACCATCCCTGTATCAATTAAATATTGTCACCCTGACACAGCCTGAAGGAGCAAGCACATCAGTGAGTACAGCTGCAATGCTCTTTCCATGCTGTATTTGTTCTGGCAGTCAACAGGGGACACATAGCCTGTCTAACTGTCAGTAACAGGTCCTCGGATAAGTGAAAATTCACTCTTAACAAAACACAATGCCTACTCTTCTTTAATCAAGTCAAGCAGGCTTGTATTCTAATGAAAAGGCATTAAACCAAGGGATACACAGATAAGTTACGCAACTGTGACTGCAACTATAATTTGTGGATAGACAGACAGGCCGACACTCTGTCAGCTTTGGAAATGGGTCATAGTGCTCTGGAAAAAACAGCAAAATGAGTTAAAAGTCAGCTTTCAGGTCTACAGCTGTATCTATGCTGTGGAAAGATAGATCTGGGTTGATTACCCTTACTCTAAGATTTAATTTCTTTTGGATATATTCACAAAACAATCTCATCAGCACTAACTGTATCCTTATTTCTGTGTTATGCTTTATAGGTACTGGCTGTGTAGACATGCTAACATAAAACCCTCTATAATTCCAGAATCAATGTAAATTCCTTAATTTGTATTATTTCAGAGGACAGAGGGGATTCTGAATAAATTTTGAAGTTCCCAGTAATGTTCTACATTCAATACACATCATGTGGAGTTTATTTGGTTTCCTTCTTCATTAGTATTTTAATGTACTAATCAAATTTTTAATCTAAAATTGGATTAAAATATACCTGAAGTCTTGAAGTGAGATAAATTTAATGCCTGCAACCAGCACTATGATGTGCTATCGAACATAGTTAGCAGGTTTGAAAGGCCAGAACTAGGATTATCACCTTTTGTGTCTTATCTTGGCCCCCTAACAATCCCATGTCTCTGCTATATTGTTTTGGCAAAGTGGGTCAACGGAAATGTCAAGCAGACACCACTTTCCCAGGAAAATAAAACTTCAAGTGTAATATGAACTGGCATTTGAAATTCTGGGTATGTTTAGTACATACACAAGCTATTCTGCGTTTATTAATGAATACAAAGTTACATCTACACAGCTATAAAACTATTCAGCAACAAAATAAAATTCACAAGGAGAAAGTAGAATTAATAGTTTGTTTTCCCATTCATGTTCATCCACATGATACGATCTTCAGTTACCCATGTCAGTCCATTTTCCTCCTTCTGCAGCTGTTACACGCCTGTGTTACCAGGTAAGTGTTTTCCTCCCTACTACTAAGTGTTTTCCCCCACTACTGTGCACTCCTCAGAGCACAGAACAAACATTGGTGCCTAACACAAGTCCGAAGGTAGCAGGAGCCTGAATTGGATGCAAAGCGCACGTAGATGGAATGTGTCTGTCAGAGACTTCAGCTGCCAAACACCAAGGTTTTAGTGATCACAGGCAAATGCAGCTTTTTGTCTTACAGCTTGGTGACATTCAAGTAGCAAAAGGCATCTACCCGAAGTAAAGGCCACCTGACTTCCAATTTTCCATTTTCTACTCAGTACACATAATGCTGTGGGTCTTCCCTGAACAGCTGCATTTTTAATATTGGGCAAAAAAATATAACTTTCAGCAAGCTGGCACTCCAAAACGCCTGAGCCAGTTTGTTGCTGCAAAGCACTAAACGCACGTTGCACAAAACATGTCAATCCCCCCTAAAAAGGGGTGTCATCTTATAGGAAAGACTTTTCTCCAACCCTAAGCATGAGGAACACTATCTGCCTGTAATGCACACCGAGGTCTGCATCCAGAAACCCATTCAAACAATGGAGAGGCTTTCCACTAACTTCCATGGGTACCAGATTCTTATTTGGCACTATAAATTAAACGATATTCCAGATTTGGGGCGAGCACGACTGAAGAACAGGTTGAGGGCTTGTGGAAGACAAATGGCCTGTGAGATGAGAGGTCTTGAGAAGGAAGATTGGTAAAAAGCTGGAATATCGGGGTGGTTTTCTGGCAATTATGCCCAAGCAACCAGTTTGGTTCTCTGCACAGCTATTAAGTGTAGCGCTAGCAATAAACATGATTTCACATGAAGAGCAGTAACACGACCCAAAAGGCCAAAAATCAAGACTAGTCTTCACTGCTTCTACTACCCCAAGATTTAATCCCAGTGTCAGTCCTAACTCATTGCCAAGCTCCCACAAGCACCACTGGACAAATTAAAGCTGTAATTTAAGATTGAGGCCTTTGTGGGATGATGTGGGTGAAGGCTCGCCCAGCCACGGTCGGGGAGGCAAGCACGGCCATCCACGCCACAGCAAAGGCACACACGGGGCAGTTCGCCTCTCGCGGAACGCACAGGCCCCGCGTTGGCGGCCATAGGGTTTAATAACGGCGGTTTGGCTTGTCAGGGACGTCCCTGCACGGGATCTGCCCGTGAGGCCGGTGCGGGCGGCAGAAACGTGAAGGAGCTTCGGCCCTGCTAAAGCGAGGAATGGGGTGG
>NW_009592924.1:128243-147050 GCF_000690535.1 Cariama cristata | reverse complement strand
ATCATTGATGAAGACATTAAACAGAACTGACTCCAGTACCAAGCCCTGGGAAACACCACTTGTGATCAGCCACCAACTGGATTTAACTCCATTCACCACCACTCTTTGGGCACAACCATCCAGCCAGTGCTTCACCCAGCAGAGTACGCCCATCCAAGCCACAATAATGGTGTCAAAGGCTTTACTAAAGCCTAGGTAGACAACATCCACAGCCTTTCCCTCACCCTCTCAGTGGGTCACCTTGTCCTAGAAGGAGATCAGGTCAGTCAAGCAGGACCTGCTTTTCATAACCTTGTGGTGACTGGGCCTGATCACCTGGTTGTCCTGTACGTGCCACATGATTGCACTCAGGATGATCTGCTCCATCACCTTGTCCAGCACCGAGGTCAGGCTGACAGCCCTGTAGTTCCCTGGATCCTCCTTCCGGCCGTTCTTGTAGACGAGCATCACATTTGCCAACCTCCAGTCATCTGGGACGTCCCCGGTTAGCCAGGACTGCTGATAAATGACAGAAAATGGCTGGGTGAGCACTTCTGCCAGCTCCCTCAGCACCCTTTGGTGGATCCCATCCGAACCCATAGACTGGTCTATGTCCAAGTGATGTAGCAGGCCTCTGATCATTTCCCTTTGGATTATGGGGGCAACTATGCCATAGTGTTCCTTCTGCACAATGGCTTCCAGCTCCTCCTGTTAGTTGCCCACACTGCGTGCATTGCTGTACATGCACTTCAGTTGGGCTGTTGATCTCGCCGCCTTTTTGGGGGGAGAAACCCTAACTCCTACATGACCATTCTCAGGTGCTTCCATGGTTTCTAACACATCGACAACCCTTGTGTCTTTGCTCCCACATGGATCTCCATCCCCTACCTCCACTGATATGGCAGACCAAAGGACCTCGCTAGCACACCATCCCTCAAACATTGGCATGCTGCCCATAGCCTTATCTCTAGTCAGCCTGCTTTAATCCCTCCCCACCTTCAAATCTAGTTTATGGACCAAGCATATCAGCATAATTCATGTGATGCCTGTTACTCGTTGGATGACAGCGTGTTTATAGTGCAGCTTTTCACTTGGTTCTGATTGAAGCTGGCATCCCCTGGAACGTAGGTGCAGCTCCCAGGGAAGAGGGGAAATACTTTTCAGAATCTTCAAGGGAAAAAGCTTCCATCTCAATAGGTTTCAGACACTTTTTTTTTTTTTTTTTCCCCAGGGTGGAAAGAAATGATATAAGCAGAATTTGGCTAGTTTCTAAGAAAACACAACAACCTTTTGTGTGTAAAGAGCTGGGCCTTTCTTTTGGCTTAGGGGAGCAAGAGGAACCTTCATGCATGTACTTGGACACTGCACAAAAATAGGGGCATGTTTCTTGGGTTGGGGGGAGGCACGAGGGTGTCTCCCTCCCCAGACCCCTGTGGTGATGGTGGTCCTAGGTGTGTGGGAGAGGAGCATCCATGTACATTTTTTCTGTCCCCAAGCCCCAGCATACCCAGCAGCGATGCTACAGATGCAGTGTGTGCTCATGCCAGATCCTGGGGATGCCGAGGGCTCGGCGTGCTGCCCAGTGCCCGAGAGATCCGGGTGCGGCAGTGCCCTCCCAGCTGCTCTTGGCACCCGATCGCTGTTTTCCCTACGTCGGGTCGCAGCCTGACTTTGGTTTCCTCTGTTGCTTTAATGCTGTTTTCCACATGGTGACACAGCCAGTTGTATTAATAGGATATTAATGAGAACAGCAACAAAACTCCCTTGTTACTTGGAGCTATGCAAATAATGATTATTTTGTTGTTAATGATTTTGTTCTACAAAGATAGCTCTACACCATTGTATTTTCTCCTTTGGGTACCACTTTCTAGCAAGAGCTGACTCACATGAGTGCGCTTCAGTTAATTTATTTTTTTCCTTTTGCCATAGGAAATTCTGAATAAAAACGCTGGACAAGAGGTTTCAGGGGAAGAGAAAGTTTTAGTCCTGTGTTTAGGTGACATTGCCAATACTGGTAAAACAAGCATCTCAACTTAGAAGGCCACCTTGGGTTTTCATCCTCCTACCTCTTTTTGTTTATGATGGTTATGATACATGACTCAGTTTAACAAAAGACAAATAAAAATTACTAAAGAAAATAGGTTTGTTTTCAAATTATGAAACATCCTCTGACATTAATTTTTAGAAAGTGCTGAAATGTTTATTTTCTTTATCAACAAATCTGCAGGCAATGGTAGCACTTTTTTAAGCCGTAAGAAATTAGAAGACAGCTAAATGGGAGGAAGAACAGGCACATTTTTCATTATAAAGGAGGAGGGTTTTAGAAATCAAGGAACTGAACCATGACTGATGAGTTTAGGTTAAGTTCTCGTCTCTACTAAGGGCTTGTTGAGCAGCTCAGATAATTAAATTTCTGTGTCTCATTTTGTCCATCCACAGCTTTTCCTTCTCAGTTGGTATTTGTTGAATGTGACCCACATTAAAGGCTGGATCACCTTCCTTAGCATCATCTTTGTGCTTTGTCTTTTGCTGTGGGTAGCAAAGCATGTCTGCAACAGGATTGGAAAAGACTGTTGTGGAATTTATCTAACCCAAAGTGCAAACTGGATGACTGGCAGAAGACTTGAGGTTCCTCCAGCAAAAGTCAGCTTTTATTTAAGCGCATCCTAATAAACATGCAACAGTATGAGCCCCGAGAGTCTGCTGCATCTCTCATTTGCCTTTCCCAAATAAAAAGATTATTTATCATCAAAGTAACCTTACTTTCCAACAGCACTCCATGTTTTACTTAGAAGACTTGATTCTCCAGTACTCTGTGGCTCATTTCTTTGTGATCGCAGACAACACGCTGCTACAAAAAAGTTTCGTTTCTCATTATTATTGAAAGTAGGACTTATTTTTGACGTGTATGGCTATTCTTTAGGCAGGCAGGGAAGAGTTAAAATATGAGATTACCGCAGGATAGGGAAGCTGTTTATCATGAGAAGTTTGGAATGGGAAGAAGATGGCTTTAAAGATCTGTGTGACAGCTCATCCAGGGGTGTTGAGTTTAGACCAGGAACCATGGCAAGAGGCTCTGTGGCCCCTGTTCTGCAGGAAGCTGGAGCAGATGCTTCGGATGGTCCCTCCTGGCCCTGCAATCTGTGCATCCATGGAAGTAAAAACCTGCTTTACAAATACACAAAGTTCATGTACCTCAAGTTTCAGTGGTTTCTACATTAGCTTGAAATAATGGATGGCACTAGTACCGAATCGTATTTTCAAAGACTTGATAATATGATACAAATTAAGCATTTTGGGCAAAAGAAGAAATATAGTGTAATATTCCTATTTTATTCTCATTAGTTCTTTGTTTTCTATAAATAGTAACCATACAGCATGTAATACATTCTCTCATGTCAGAGTTTATCAGGGAAATGCTTTGGCTGGGCAATTGCTGTGTGAAAAATTAAGGGTTTTGCCTCATTCTATCAATATGTTTTGGTTTCACTGCTGAATAAAAATAGATTTTTAAATAACAGTCACATAAACCGAAATAATCCAGAACAGAGCCCGTTTTCATTTCAGAGCAGAATTCAGTGTTGTTTGAAGAAACTGGAATAGATCACTTGGTAACTCTAATTACTAAGGACTATTATTACAAATGCAACCCAAAACCCAAATGAACGTTGTGGTAATGCTAATTTATATCAGCCAACTGTGACACATCAGCCAGCTTTTCTGCGCAAACGTGTTGAAGGCAAGAGGGTAAAACAGAGTTGCTTTCCATTCTGGAAATGCAGCAGCTGTTCCTGGATACTGTGCAAATCCAAAGTGACTGAGACCAGACAATTGAATTTGTCGAGAAACCAGTCTGCAGTTCAGAGCACGGCTTTTTGTCTATTTATTTTTTTCTTTTTGGGGTGGGAGGTTATGTTTGGTTTAACGTTTGCCAGTTAAACCAGGATCTTTTTTTTGAGGCTGTTTCTCAGGACAGAACTCTGCAATGGGATCATTAACGTGCTGAGATGATTCAGTCCAAACCAGTCATATGAACTAATCTCTTCTAAATGAATGCGCAGCATCCATTCCCTTGGCACATTAAAGTGCTGTGTGGTCAGGCAGCAGAATCCTAGCAAATGCCAGGCCTTAAGGTCTGAATACCTGGAAAATTTAATCATATTTGACCCTTGGGATCCCAGGATACCCTTTGCAACTCCTTAGAACACAGGGGACTTCATTTCTTTGTTAAGGAAAGAAACTGACCCCTAAGGAGGGGTTGTAGGCATGAATATTGCTGTTGCATGATCCAATCTACGTATTTATTAGTTTTCCAGGGTGCAAGGTTGATTTCTGGCAGTGGGGAGGCCAGTTTATCTGGAGAGCTGAAGTGCTCGGCAGGGTGCTGATGGAGACGGTGCAGGAGAAGATAAGCAATCACAGGCAGACAAGCCCATATTAGTCAGATCCGCCTGTGACCGAGATGTGATCGATGCCATTAGCATCACCTGGCAGAGCCCTGGGAGAAAGTGCTATTTCTGGCAGGCACCTTGATTTCTAGAGAATGGAGATGATTTATGATTAAGAAAGGCTGCTGCTGGACTGGCTCAGTGCTGGAGAAGTTAATCATTTGCTATGAGGGTACCGTGATTTGTTTGATGTTCCCAACCTGTGTTGTAAAGATTTTGTGTCAGGCAGCATTTATGCAGGAGCGGAATGAGTCTTATTCTCATTTCACTTTATTTGTACCCCATAGGGAAAGGTCTTAAAACACCTTTGGTGGTTGAAAGCAGGTGAGGCTTTGGGGTGCCCTCTGCACTAGCTGGCAGGGGAGCACGTGTTCAGGCAGGCAACTTAATGAATCCCGACAGAGCAAAGAGAAAGGACGTCTTTACACTACGCTTCTGGATGCAGGGTCCATTCTCGTGGCCATAGATGATGCCCTGCTTCAGGCTGGTGGAGTTTGCTCCTTCCTGAGCATCCTGCACACCATCTCCTGGGCATGAGGGGTAAGAAGAGAGCAGAGTCCACCATACTTTTGGAGGTGGGACTTGCCCTGCAAGGATGCAACAACCAGAGCCTCCTACCTGAGCTCGGTTGAGGTGGTAAGACCTTCACAACACACAGCCACTCTGAATTGCTTCCTACATGCTCGCTGACAAAACTTGTTCCTTGGTAAAGATATTTGGTGAAATGCTGTATAACAGGACTCCTGTATTTTCTAAAGGTCACAAACTGGCATGGCTGGGAGGGGGCAGCGACGATTTGTGAGTTGTCTTCTTGGGCTCTAGTTTCTCTAGTATGGCAGTGTGGTGAGAGGTCAACCACGGACATGATTTATGTGGAGTAAAAGTTCCATAGCTTTCCTGGAAAACACTAACAGAGAAATTTCAGAACTGTTTCCCTGGAAAACTTTATGAACTGATTCACTGTACACCACAAGACAGTGTGGTATGAAAATGGATCTGGAGATACTTCATATTTAATGTTAGAAAACAGGGGCACAAGCTTTCACTAAAATGAAAGCTTCTCACCCAGAACTATAACTTTTCAATCTGATTTGCGGTGTACCTGCATAGTGGAAGGAGACTAGGTGGAAGGCAATGTAAATTAATTAATTAGGTCAATACCTCCCTGAACAGGAAAGGACTGGGATGCTCTGTACCCTGTGTGTTTTATTTTACAGAAGCAAGTGTTTCAAACACCTCAGTCTCCACTTCAAGCACTACATGCTTGAGCACCTGGTGAAGTTTATTTTCTTCAGTTAAGAACTTTAGAATAAGCTGAAAGTCAAGAGGCGTGCATCCGAACTGTTGCACGACTCATCTGAAGATTGTTATTTAAACATTTCAACTCCATCATGAAATCTGTCCTTCCCAAATCAGAAACAACAGCTTAAGTGTTAGCCTGTCCCAGCTGGGAGCCAAGCCAGGCAAGGCTCAGTACAAGGTAATTAGAGCTGGTGAAAAACTCTGAACTAAGCTGACTGAGAAGCTGCTTTTCAATTCATTGAGTGAGTGCTAACTACATCTGCAGGTCACTTCTAATTGCCAAAGTGGAACCTGTGCCCACGGAGCGTGCTCTGAGAGGGGAGAAAATAGTTTGGTTTAACATGAGTAAGGATGAGTTCATATGAGTGATGTAAATACCTTACAGAGAGCATGAAGAGCTGGACTGAGTCAGAGATAATAGAGGATGTACGGACTTGAAAAATGAGTGAAAATGATTGTGTATGTTTTTCTGGTATTGGGAGTCAAGGGATGACTTTGGGAAGGCTGGATTTACTCCTTTCCCATGCGAACACATGTGCTTTCAGCTCCCAGGCTCCATCGACCGACTGACCAACAGGTCTTCAGGGAGGCTGGGTCTGATAGTGTCATCCGCACTTCAGTCCCAATTACACAGGTAATCCCACGTTTGTATTCAGCTCTGTGAACGCATGTTGATTTACCTCAGTTCAGAAAAATCACCAGAAAATCAATTGGAAAAACCTTGTGAAAGGGCACAGACAGCTGTTTTAGATTTGATATTTACCAAAAGAAAGTCTGCTGGAGAAACTGAAGGCAGAAAGTAATTTGGGTGATAAAGACCATAAAACAATACAAAATGATGGAATTTGTTATTCTAAAGAAAGGAAGGAAGGAGAACAACAGAACAATGATAATGGAGTTCAAAAAAGCAGCCTTCAGTGAAGTCAGGGAAGTAGCAGTGGCAAGGGCCTCCTGGGAGGGTATTCAAAGGCAAAATGAACTGCTGCAGAACTGGCTTTACCGAACGAAGCTGCTTTCAAGGCATGAAAACAGCCTCCTGTTGCAAAGGAAAGTTTTTCCTGAGGCTGCTTCTTGGCTCTCTGAGGACATGGAGAAATAAAAAGAATCCTCCAGAAAACCAGAAATAAGGGCAGATGACTAAGGATGAATATAAAGGAATAAACTCCTGCCTATAAGGATAAAATCAGAAAGTAGAAGGCATGAAACAGGTAAAGAATGTAAAAGGCAAAAAGACAGGCATCTATAAATGTGTCAGAAAGAAGAAGAAGACAAAGACATGTATAGCCCCGGTATCGAGCAGCGAAGGGAAGTGAATGAAGACTAAACTATTCCATACCTTATTGCTTCAGCCTTCAGAAAAGTGTTACTTGTGACCAGACACTTACTGCAATTAATTTTAACAAGGGGACAACAGGGAAAGAAAAGATTAAAGTATACTTAGATAAATTAGATGTTTTCAAGCTATGGGAGTCTGATGAAATCAACCCTAGAATACTTACCAAATTGCCCGAGAAACCCCCCTGAATCAGTGGTGATTATCCGTGGGGAGCTGGGCTGGTGGGGAATACACAGGCAGCGCTGGAGGATGGCAAACAGAGCAGCTCTCCCTCAAATGCACCCCAAAAATTATAGAGCTGGAAGCCTAAATTAAGTACCTGAGAAGGTACTAGGGCAAATGATTAAGTAGTCAGTTTGTGGGTATATAGAGGATATTAAGAGCCAACAGGGATTTTTCAGGAAGAAATCACGACAAAGCAGTGTGATTTGCTCTGACGGGATAACTGGCTCAGAGGTGGGGGAAGCGTCTGGGGATGCGGCTCCAAGTCAACGTCTCAGGAATGAAAGAACTAAGGCCTGGATGAACCTGTGGTGACATCTGCCTTCCTGAGCTCCTCCTAAAGGCTGTCAATGGCTTTGTGCCAAACCAAGGAGTGTTTTACTCGCTATTTTTTCACCTGGTTGTTAAGAAACGTTTTAAGTATACAGCAGATGACAGTGGTGCCCCTTTTTGAAGCATGGACAGGTTTCAGATAAATAACAAAAGAAAAGCAAACCTGAATATAGAGGAGAGCTCACCTCACACTGGGCATCCCGTCTGAAGATGGTTGATGTATCTGACAGCTTGAGTTTTTTAAATAACAAAAAAATTAAGAGCAAGTTTTAATTAAGATCTCTTTTCTAGTCTTTCTTTGCCCTAGCTCAAGAGGAATTTCCTGCCTTCTCTCCCCCCAAGATCTCCAACAAATTTTCACATCCATTTCAAGTAGGTAATGGGGTGCTTTGCTTGAGCTTGCAATAAGCCTGAAACAGCAGCTCTGAAAGCTGAGCCTCTGGGAAGCTCTAGTTCATTTCTAGTTCATTTCACCTGTGACAAACATATCCCTGCCTGGCCAAAGTGAATGTTAGCTCCTCTATCACTGATCTCTAACTGGGGAGATGGAGATGTGGCATGTCCAGGGTCCCTCCTGGGCCGTGTAGGTGTGTGTGTTGACGCGCACCTGCTCTGCCATGGGTGTATTGGGCTTAGGGATCCTTCACCTGCTGCCTTTTAACCTCCAGGATGGAAGACGTGGATCCCAAGTGGGGGTGGGACAACCACCACAGGAACCTTGAGTTATTTTGGCTGGGAGGGGCCCCTGGAGGTCCCTGGTCCAGCCTCTTCCTCAGAGCAGCTGAGCTTCTGAGTTTGGTCAGGTTGCTCCAGGGCTTGTCTATTTGCATATTGGATATTTCTAGAGATGGAGGATCTACGGCTTTTCTAGGACCTTGTTTCAGTGTATTTGACAAAGTTGTAATCCCACAAGTCAGAGGATTTTCTTCTGATCTCAGCATCTAGGCATTTGTAGAGCAATAGATAATCACTACATGTGCAAGTAGTACCTTTGTGTACATATATTATAGCACTGAAGATATACTTCTATGCATATCATAGACAAAAGAAATATTTTAAAATTAAAAATAGAATGCTATAAATAATTTCAATTTAAATTTTACATTTAGAATTCACTCAATTAGTTTGGGAAATCCTGCACTTCAGGTAATGGGAATATCTTAGCTTGGGTCTATTTTGGTTTATGGAATCCCTTCTAAAAACATCCTTCCATGCAAAGGCATTGTAGCACTAGTGCCAGGAAAATCTTTTGTGGTGTTATATTTATTTGGAGCAGTTCTCACAGGGTTTTATAAGCTCTGAATCAATGCATGCTGGAAACAGGTGAATATTCCTGTGCTTTTTGTGAGTTATGTACTTTCCCATAGAACCCAAGTATCAAAACCTTGAGACTTATCTTGAATGCCTATAACTAACAACTACATTGGGGAAGAATATGCTTATAATGTAATTTTTTTCCCTTCGCAGAATGCCTTTAACAGAAAAGCAAGCAAGATGTCTGAATGAATTTTATATGTTCCCTGAACTGCTCAAGCCTTTGAAATAACTCAGCTTGAAGTTTTAGTCAATATGAATGGAGACATTTAAAAAATCTGTGTGCTTTTCTGTCAATAAAGGATGGCAAAAGGGTAAAGAGATGAAAATCGGCAGTAGAGTCAGAGATGCAACCAGTACTGAGCAACCTCCACAGGGAACAAGCCATAAGTAACTCTAATCAACAAATTTGATAGGAATTGATAGCAGTGTTGATAACTAAACAAATACCTTTCTTGCACTCCTTTGAAAAAAAAATAGTGGCTTCACCTCTCCAAAACCTAGCCTAATTTAATTTGAAATAGGCGTACATAAAAGTTACATAATTTAAGCATTTTACAAGTATCATTAATACGAGTGACTTCTGTTGGCAAGTGGTTTCACTCCATTACATGATAAATTTATGTACTCATCAACATAGATTTAAAATACTTCTTTTAATTTAGAACTTAGGCAAAATTTAGTTAAATCAACAAGACTTCCATACATCAGAGCAGTTGGACCTAGGGATTATACTGTTCTGGGACACAAGACTGGAGGCAACCCTGGGCCACGCAGCAGAAAGCAGGGTCAGCGTCATGTGGGCTTGGCTCAGACACCTCTGCTGTGCCTTCACAGCGCGGGACCACCGACCTGGTCACTTCTAGCCCAGGCGTCACTTCATCACAGTCCACCGCACGATATGGAAACGGCCCATACCTGATGCCTGTAGTAGAAGTCACTGGTAAAACAGCCGATTAATACATAATTCAGTGCCTGACAAATCTTAAATTCCCTGATTTTGCAACTCACTTTGCAAATCCTGGGCTCTCTGGAGAGCACAGCAAGGTGAGGAATTAGGCTGTGTTGTTAAATGATGGTGAGCAGTCAGGCTTATGTGAACCACCAGGAACCACATACAGTCTTTGTGGCTGGGGGCATGGAGAAGTACCTCCGTGGGCAGGAGTTTTAGGGCAATTCAGAAAGTTCCAAACCTGGAAGAGTTTTGGGTGTGTTCACCAACTTTTTCTGCTGTGGGGTTGTGGTGCTTTCTAAACATCAGCTGTGCAGCACGTCATTCCTGGCACCAAGTGGTGATTAAGATGCCTTTTGAAAAGAAAGTCAGATCAGATGGTGTTGTACTAGTCAAGTTTGATGGCCTTCATGCTTTACCTAAATATAGAGGACACTCCAGAGGTTAGCACAAAGACTTGTGCTAATAAATGTCTCTTGACTTGATTGGATTTGATCATTACAAGTTGCATGAGGCTGGAACACTGGAGGGCTTTGTACACAGATGTAGTAGGGAATTTTTGATGGGGAACTTCTGAGCAACCTGTGAGCATAGTCCTTAGCTTTGTCATTGTAAGTGGTACTGCAGGAGAATTTAAATCACCCTTGGTGCTTATACTCTGCACCAACATAGCAAAATACTGGTTTAGCTTGTGAAAACTTGTATGCTACTTAAAAACTGGGGGAATAGGTAGATCATAAAAAGACGTCAGAAGCACGGGACTGTAAGATATGCAAGACAAGTAAAAAAAGGGCAGAGTGCATAGCAGGGAATGCCTCACATGAATAACCTTGTATGAAAGTTTAACTTCTGTTTCTCATGAATGTAGATAAAAATGGTTTTGCTGTGCACCATTTTTCCTGGTCCTGGAAAGGACTTTCATGCCATGGGTCAGATTCATCTCAGCTAACTTACAATCATCTAATCTAAACGGTTTGTCAAGACCTGCACTATAGCCCTACTACTTGATGTATCCTATGTACATGTTACTATTTGCAAGTGCTATGTGTCTTGGCTGCTTGGGGAGTCTGTATCCCTGAATGGCTTTGATGTACTCAATGTTAGGAGAGATAAAATCCCTTGTTAGATTATATCATGTGTGATACAGTAAATTGGTCAGTGTCTGAGCAAATTATGACAGACTGAGTAGCCTGGAAACATTCTCCTTTTACCAGCATCCCTAAGCCAGCTGGTAGGACAGAAACAAACATTCCCAGGCTGATAGCAGCCATCAGAGTGCTGCAAAGTTACGTGGGTCTCCTGAGTAACTTGGGCTTATGTTTATAAGTAAAAATCAAGAACCTTAATTGAACCCATAAAGAGCAAATGTTGCTCTTAGTGGTTTGTTTCAACTTTTTTATCAGAGTTTTCAGGCTTGTGAGGACAACATAGCTTTGCTTCCCTTACCTTTCTTCTATCAAACACACTTGCCAGGTGGGGAACTGGATGGGGGAAGGCTGGAACTTTAAATATCCCCGACTTCAGATGGTAGGTGGTGTGTAGACGTGCATGTCATTTAGCTCGCTCACACTCTTCCTGCTGTCAGCTGGGCTTCACTGCCTGAAAAACAAGTTTGGGTTCAATGATAACTGGAAGAAAACATTTATTCACGGTATAGAGGTTATTATACAATGACCAGTAGTCATTCATCAGAGTATTTAGTCTTGTGCATCTCAGTAGGTTACTTCACTGCAATACTTTCACCTTTTGTATTCTCCTTTGTCCCTCAGGAGCCCATTCCCATAGAAACTTGATCATCAGTGCATCTCGACTTAAATAAAACTTTGGTATAAGGAGGATCTGTGGAAAATGCATTACCATGTCGTTAGGAGAAAAGCACCTGTGTTTCCTTCAGTGGGCACTAGGCAGTGGATCACTCTAACAGTGCTGTTTGCAAATATCAAATAATAATGGAAAGTACGACAATAATGAAGTAAGTAATCAGATGAACTGTTGCGTACAGGTGCCTACATTTACAACTCTTTCATCAAAGAGAAAATTAAGCGCTCTCAGAATATTATGGCAAATTGCTTGCTGTTATATGACTGCTAATCAGGTGGAGTACATAAATGAGTCAGGAAAAATCTTCTTGAGCAATTATGGCGGTAGATGATTAAGGCACAGAACACATCATGGGACAGTGAATAGATTCCCTTGCCTACAGATGTAAAAGCTTGATGCAAAAACAAGCAGCTACAGCCCAGAGTCACCAGTATCTCTCCTGAAGTTTGGCTGATGTTACAAAGTATGGAAGAATGAGACTTCTGCATCCACGCGGTTGTATCGCACAGCCCTCTCAGTGCCCCAAGACCAGGTCTTCTCTTCAGGGGTTGCAGGTCATGCAGAGGCTTTAGGTAAATGGTCTATCAGTAGGTAGGATGTGGGGTAGACATGGCCTTACCTTACCTTACCGGCACCCTTCATTGCAACACCACATCAGACACTCAGATGCAGCCTGGAAGAGTTTGTACCCCCAGCCCGAGTCGTGGAAAGCAACACCTTTTCTGCGTGCTCTGCCTCTCCAGCCACCCTGGGGCACAGAGAAGGCACCTGTTTTGATGCTCCCAGTGTCCCCCCCCCAAGTTCCCAGCTACTGCTGGGGGATCCCTGGTGTACACGGACCACGAGCACACTCATGCCTGGAGGTGGGTTTATCCACCTCACAGCTTCCCAGGGAAAAACAGCATGGCTACGGCATCATCTCCTGCCTTTCCCCCCTCCCACAGCTTTCAGACATAATGTGCTTTCCTACCTACTGTTTTCCAGCATCTCAGGCAGCTGATCAAGCCTGCATTTTCTTCCTCCTTCCTCCTTGTCTTCCGGAGCTTCTCTGAGATGCAGTGAGACCACCGCCTCAGTCAACACAGGAGGTCTCTCGAGCCAAATTCTTGCCTCTCAGCCTAGATTTGCCACATACTGGGACTGCTGCAGACAAGTCTTCTTCTGCGCTTGGCTTTTCTGAGCCTTTCAGCCAAGGGAAGAACATGGTAAGGATTTGAGAGAGAGTTTTGACTTGGAAAGCAAGCCAAAGACCCTGTGCTGCGAGATGGGGGCTCAGCCTAGGGACTGACGTGGCTGTCCCTTGTGCCCCCGTCTGTGAGGGGATCCCGGGCTGCCCTGGAAGCTCTGTCTCACTTCAGAGGAGGACAAGGCAGGGTGGAGCAGGCAGTTACCCACCCTCCCTCTCCCCAAAAAACCTGTGCTCTAAGCTGCTGATAAAACATGACAAAACCAGTCTCTTGGCAGGGCCCCTTCTGCAAGCTGGCTTTGTGGGTCCCTTCTCTACGAGCTGAGGAGGAAGAGATAATTCAGAGTTACGGGATGAAACTACAGATCTTGGCTACAACACGGGGCCTGTGGTCATGCTAAACCAAATGACAATTTTGGAGGAGTGCTGTGTCACGCCGGGCTCCTGTGGCAGCAGAGCTGGTATAAGGTGTCTGGTTAAGGTGCTTGCGGCGCAGCAGGGTTGCTGCGTGGAGTTTGTGATAGCATTCCCCAAACCCTGTGTGTTAATTACAGGGATGTGAAGCAGGAAATAGCTAACTGCTGTGTCAAGGCATTGTGTCAGGTCTGAATTCCTGATCGACAACCAAACCCTGTTGTTTGCTATTTAGAGACTAAAAATAGCATGTTCCTCCAAGAGCATGGGAAGTATCCTTTCATTTAAGCTGCACATATGCATCCTTTCAATTTATCATGGCACCAGTGTTGCCAAGTAAGCATCCTTCCATGTTCTGCCTTAAAGACTGAGCTTTCTGTTGCCCAAGCCCTTTCCTCACGTTGTACCTTGGCAAAGATCCTTGTGTTGTGAAAGCGTACAAGCTCTCTGTCAGCCTCA
This sequence comes from Cariama cristata, assembly GCF_000690535.1. Lineage (NCBI taxonomy): Eukaryota > Metazoa > Chordata > Aves > Cariamiformes > Cariamidae > Cariama > Cariama cristata. The sequence goes on along the minus strand of NW_009592924.1, from coordinate 133,284 downwards.
GTGACTCACAATTAATATGGCAAGCCACACAAAAAAATGAATTGGGTTTTGGATATCTCAGGATAGAAGGTAATATAATCCCATTATAAAAAAATGGTATCTTCATCTGTTCTTCTCTGCTAGTTTCCAAGTCTCTGTTATTGGACTTTACAAATCCTTCCTATTTCCTTTCATTTAATTTCCGGTGAGTTTGGGATTGTGAAGCTATTCCTATGCTGACACTTGAATAGCAGATGTGCTACTATCTGCATGTATCCACTTAATCCATGCATAAAAAAGCAAACTGCTGCTTTTTTTTTTTTTTATTGTGTGTTAGTCCACAGCAATATACATCCCGTCATCTTAGCCACTGCTTCACACACAGAGCTCATGGTGGAAAAGAACTGGAGCTCAGACGGAAAGCTGTGGAGCCGGTCATAGCTTTTGGGTTGTGTCTTACAGGGGATGGAGGGGGGCCACCCAGCCAGTTCCCTGGAAAAGGGGTGATGGGAGTCTGGAAAGGTGATTAAGTATGTCCGGGGTGTCTGGATTGGAAAGACATCTGTGCAGGTTAACCTTCCCAAAAATCATGATGCATTTATAGGGCAGAGCCCTACCTGGAGGTTTGCTTGCCAAAGGGTCTGGAAGCATTCCCCTCTGCGGCGAGGATGTGGGCTGCTCAGCTACCCACTGCAGAGCATGTTCTGCTCACGCTGCCTTAAATGCATCTCTGCTTACTCATGCACAGTAACCCCTGTGTGAAAGATGCACTAGCATGTAGACACACCGACTGCAGGGGCTGGCCTGGCTCTGGGTCTGCTAACGGGTACCCTCCACCTCCCCGTCGCCTTCCCCGCTGCTTGCCCCGAGCAGCATCACACAACGCCCGCTGCTTCCTTCCCGGCTCAAACACAACGTGCAAAGGAGCTCGGGAGGGAAAGGCTCAAAATGTGGAACACGCCGTGACCTCTCTTGCAGACCGTGTTCTCTGAGTTTAAGTCCTTAGCACAAAGCTTTCTAAAACCTTGGAAAGCAACCCCTTCCCTCCCCACTGCCCTCTCCAGCAGAAGGATCTTGCTGACAATGCTCCTTTGGAATCAGTCTTGCTCTTTCCCCCTTGACCAGGACTAATTTCAGTAAAAAGAGGCACGGACCTCTGAAGGTGCTCACATGCTGCCTCCTCCAGTGCTCCCGGTAAGCACCAACCGAGTCTCGGCTCTGCCAAAACACCAACTCCTAAATGTCCATGCGAGCTCTGAAACGCGGCCGGAGGAGCCTCCGTCAGTCCGGCACTGCAGTGTGCACCCTTTGATGGGGCTACTGCAAATACCTCCGAGAAGTGAAAACTAAAACTTCAGAAGTAAAACCCCAAACCTCTAAATGGAGCTGGTAGGCAGTGCTTCGCAACGCAGCTTCTCTAATTCTTAGGTATAAACCAACATCTGCCGCACTCTGACTATGCTGCCAAATGGTTACATTAGGGACATACTTATCAGTTCAATATATTTTAAGGCTGAGCACAGCAACGTGCTGAGAGCCCAGCGCACCCCCTGCAATTTGTGAGAGCACTTTCCCTCGGTACATTATCTCACACAATCCTGCCGTTGACTTCCCCTGTGGGACCACTTCTGTGCCGGAAGGTTTGCAAATCTATATCTTAATTTGATACCAGCTGCTAGCAATATAGATTTGACGCCCTTATATCATTCTTCTTCTTAGTGTACAAGCTGCATCTCATCGGCACTTAAAAGTTTTTCTAAACTTATTTAGAAAAAAGAATAAATCTGGTTACATAATGTCTGTTATACCGTGAGGGTTTTTTATAATCTTCAGGGTTTTGAGTCTCACAGGGAAAATAGTTACTGCTGTGAATTCTACATCTTGTATTTTTAGAAATGGGAAATGAAGAACGTGTATGGCCCCACTTGCAGAGGAGGATCCAGGCGGTCTCTCTGGGGCTCTTCTGCACTACGGGAACAGAAGGTTCCTCTGCCTGGAGCACAGCGGTCGGGGACTCCGATTATCCCGCACTTCCCGACGGGAGCTGGCACATCAGAGGAGGATGCAGTCAGAATCGTTGGTGATTCCTGGAGGCTGGTGAGAATGCCCTGCTGAAGGTGACAGAGCGGGAGGTGCACGGCTGCAGACAGACGATGCAGGCGCATCAGACCGTGCACCCAGTTACCTCTCCCGCAGAGGCTTCTCCGCCAGCTTTGCTCCTTGTAATGACAAATGTGCACCTGCAGAAGCCCAGCAATAGAAACAGAAAACTTGTCTGCAGAAGAGAAATTTGTAATCTCCTCACATCCTTGCAAAATTATAACCCACAAATACCAGCAAACCCACTGGCTCCACAGATTAGTCTGTCTGCTTCTTGCACTAAAGCTCCTAAATCAAAAGAGACAGCCAGGAAAATCTGCCTGTAATTATTCACAAGCACTACACATGTAACTCTCAATGATTTCCATCACTAATATTCATACTGTTACACTTCCCCTGCATCCAGTTTTACCTGCTGTTAACACCCTGCACCTGCACATACCTGCCCAGTTACCTGCGTCTGCGCTGGTTTGTAACTGGAATAGTCTGTGCTGTGTGGGTACCTTTGCATGATGAAACCTCAAAGACATGGTTTTGGAACAAGGAAAACCTTCAAGCTCCTAAATGATTTGTGGACTGCCCCTTCCCCACTGAAAAAGTGCTCAAGTGTTGCACTATAGAAATATTCTGTCTGATGTTTCAGAGATGTATTGGATGTACTGAAAACTTATTATTATAAAACAAGCTTGCCATTGTACTCAGCACATAACCAAAGAATCCCTATGCACACCAATATGGTGATATTATGCATAAATGGTTTGTAAAGCCAAACATGGTCTTGGAGGCAGTTTGCTGTACGGCTGTTACAGTTACAGTTCTCATACACACTTTTGAAAAGTGCATATCCTTTCTGGGACAGTATTGACAAATTAGAAAAGTTTCACAGTGTGACAAGAATGATTTGAGGTCCACAAAACCTGTCTTACAGCGCAAGACTAAACAAACTCAATCTATTTAGTTTACCCAATGAAAGAAACTGATTTCATCACTACCTAAGCACTTGCAGGAGGGAAGAATTCTGATAGCAGAGGTCGCTCATTTATCAAGCAAAGGTATAACAAGGTCCAGTGCCTGGGAGCAGCAGCGAAACAAGTTTGAAACAGAAAGAAAACAACATTTTTAACATTGAGTAAATCAAACCATTGTCATCATAAGCAAAGTGATGTGGATTTTCTGTCACTTGAAATCTGCTCAAAGACAGGATGGACTTCTCTGTCAGTCTGCGGCAGGGGAAGTTCCAGCCTGCTGACAGACTCAGCATCTACCTCTGACTGCCTGGGAAAGAAAAAACAAAGATGATTTTATTGACTTAAAGACACTGGTAAATAAGAATATGGAGCATACTGTCATCTGAGAAAAGGTGTTGGAGGTGGCTGGTACAAAAAGGATGAAGGCACTGATTTAGCATAAATCAAAGTTACGGAATTAGTGCATACATCGTAGAGTGACTTTGTATACATCACTTTAGACCGTGTTGTCTTTCCTTCAGATCCATATAGGAATGTGTGGGCACAGCTACTGAACTGACTTGATGGAATACCAAACAGCCTGTTGACGTAGATCTGAAGAGTCAGGTAGTAAAAATATGGTTAGGTCAGTTTAACAACGGCTTTGATAGTAGAATCATCACTGTTTGTAAAACTGACGTATCTGCTAGAACTGGTTGATCCATCAAAGTTTTTAATGCATTAGTACATCATTAATACGTAACAGTTTCCAACAAACCCTCCAACATACTTATGTGTCGATACATACATAGATGCGGTATAAGTTGCATAAAAACATACCTTGAGTGCTCTGCCAAAAGCTGAACTACCCACATTAAACTGTCTCACCACAAACCTTCACACCACAGGTCGGCTAAGAGGGGTCCAGGGAAACGCTCCTGGCACCAGGGACACCCCGCCAGCGAGCAGCCCACAGGGAGGTTGCGGTAGTCTCTGCCTGCGGGACGGCAGTGGCTGGGGAAGGAGGGGCTGCCCTCCCCACCACCCCAACCCCAGTAGGGTACCCTCAGGGCAGTATCACTGTGGGGCATGCTGCCCACCCGTTTCCCACATAGATGGGGAGATGCTTGCGGTACGCTGCACTCCCCTGCCCCACAGCACAGCCCCTATCCAAAAGATATGTCTATAAAAATATATTCTTTACTTTAATGGGACTGTTTGCACATAACAGCATTTCAAATGTAGTTTTGTTTTTGCTCTTGGTAAAATCTGAATGCAAGAATTTAATTATTTTTATTTATTTGTTGACTTGTTTATTTATTTACTCAGTTTCCTTCTTGCTTCCCTCCAGCTGTTTGGGTTTCTGTGGAAAAGCAGAGATAAGTTAATCTGAAGAAAACATGGTAATACTTGAAAAAGTCCTTCCCATCAAATTATAGGGAACAACATTTACTTTTCATCTATGTTCCATATTTTTGTGTCAGCTCTAATCATAGTCTACGTCAGGCAGCATATGCCATGAAGGATTTGTTGTCCTAAATCGCTTGGCTGCATTTCCCCCAGAGATGACCAAATAGCACAGCCTGACAGGCTCTTAGGCTTGTGGAACCGATGCTGATCAAAGGCACAATAAACAATTCATATGAAAAAAATCAGTGGAAGGGGCTTGTTTCCCACAAGGGTTCATCTAACTATAAAAATCTTATTGGAATACTTATACCAGTTTTTATTTTTAATTTTAAAGTTTTTTTTAAGTTTTCTAAAGTTTTTTTTTCTCCCCTTAAAACTGTTAATGACATGTTTTATGATAACATTGTATTATATTTTAAAGACATCATGCTTATTAATTCACCATCTTTTATAAATAACCTATGTATTTATTTATTTCAAAAAAGTCCTATGAAAGTATTCATCTGCCTTCTGTGGCATTCTCCAGCGCCTGTTTCCACCCCATGGGTGAGGAGGACAGGGTCGCCCTGGCAGTTTCTGTAGGTGCTGGAGAGGAGGGAACTGCT
>NW_009592924.1:104967-128164 GCF_000690535.1 Cariama cristata | reverse complement strand
GGTGATGGCGGTGGTGGCGGTGGCGGTGGTGACGGTGGTGACGGTGGTGTCGATGGCGGTGCTGGTGGTGGTGATGGTGGTGGCAGCGGTGGCGGTGGTGGTGATGGTGGTGGTGATGGTGGTGGCGGTGGTGGCGATGATGGTGGTGGCAGCGGTGCATGCCCCTGCTTCTACACCAGAGGGCAATAAAGTGAAGGTAAAATTTGTTTTTCCTCTATTAAATAAGAGTGGTTCATAGGACAAAAGTAACTTACGTTATTATTTATGACTTGATAACTGAATATATTATTTACCCGCCAAATCTTTTATACCTTTGAGAAGCAGAACTCTTTGTATATTGTTAATACATTGAACCAAGATTTTTCTTCCACACAACTGTAATTTATAAGGATACAGTTGTACAGAACTTAAGCTTTCACCATGACATAGATATATATTTCTATTTTTATTTTTGAACAATAGATAACTTAATAGTATTATCTGTCATGTGTTCAAATATTTATAACCATCCATGGAAAGAAATAAAGTGATTATTTCTCTCAGGAAATTAGGATGCCAGCTGCAAACCTGAAACGCTTTGGATTTTGCAGATAAATAAAACACTCTCTTCCATTGCATGGGCTGCTCCTGGAGATGCTGTGTAGCAACTGGGTGTTATTTTTAAAGCCGAAAGCACTTGACTTCCCAGACCTTTAGTGCAGGTAGGAGAGAAGGAGGAATTGCCTTAAATACACAGACTCTACAGATGGAGTCCCAACACCCATTACCAGTGATGGAGAAAGAAATATAGAAAAGCAAAGAAGGAGTAGGGGTTCATGAAAAGGGTAAGCTGAACATAATCACAACAAAAAGGAGATTCTGGGATCTGCTTTGTATGACAGTGATTGTGGTGCTTACTTGTCACCCTGCCAGAGCAAAAGGCACAGCCAGTCTCGCGGTGTATTTGGCTCTGCCATCGCAGTGCCAGGCTCTGCCATGGTAGGGAAATGCACCTTCTGATGCGGATGAAGTTAACAAAGTCTGTGCTAAATATGGTTAGGAAGCAAGTAGACTTGAATCATCAGAGGATACACAGATGGTTTTTGAAATGCTGATGATCAAAATATCAAGAGACGAATTTCTGACCGTCTGAAGCTGACCGGCACCAATAGCCTTAAATGGGTACACTGGTGAATCGGTGTGCCCAGCAGCGTGCTCTGGGTCTGTGGCTGCTGCCTGGGATGATCCCACATCTGGGATGCGGCTGGTGTCAGCCCCAGCCTCGTACCCACCATCCCTGCAGCTGCCTGGGCTGCACTGCTCACAGAAGCAGCAGCCAGCAGTGAAGGGCTGGGAACTGCAGACCAGCAGCGCGGAGGCTGTTCTCTTCTGACACAGGCCTCCAGTTTTGCGTTGTATAACTGCGTTGAGGCCATGTCAAGAGCTAAATGGAATTTACTTCGTGGTGGGATGGACCTGGAGGGCTCGTTCTGCCCCTTTGGTGCTCACGGAGGAATCGTCCCGAGCACCGGATCATCGGCACCTGTGAACCCTCAAGGTTCATGTTCGCTTCTTAACCACTTCTCAGAGCCGGTCCTTAGACCTGGGTTGTGTTTCGGACACAGATATGCCCAGAACTCGGCAAAATAGGGCACTTTTTTCTGCTGGGTGTTTCAGGATGATCATCCATAGTAGTGCTTTGATCTCAGAAAAATGTTCTAAAGAGAAAACGCTAAAGTGGATGTGAACTACAGAGACTTTGACGGGGGGCATCTGGCAAAGGTCGTTCCTAAATTGAAGCACAACTCTGCTCGATTTGGGCTAGAGCAGTGGTTTATTCACGTTGTAGAGGATGCTCTTCAGGTGGATCCTTCTGCAGCCCATGCTGCTGTCCTTGCTGCCCATGACTGTCAGACTGTCTTGTTCTCTTGCATGAAAATGCCAAAGCCAATATAGAGCATCAGTACACCGGAGGCACCACAAGACAAACTGAGGTTGATCTTTGTGACAAAACAGTGCCCTGGTCCTCTGTTGTTGCTGCCTTATCCTGACACATAGGAAGCAGCATGACTCAGGTCTGCCTTTGGCTGCTGTAGCCCTCAGACTCTGTCCAGATGACTTTTTCAACTCCTGCTTGTATTTGTTTGTAGGAAGCAGGTGCACCGGAGAGCCTGGGCTGCTGGCTGCGCTCCCCGGGACTCACCTCCGCCTTATCATCATCCCTTCTGGTGCAGGTTTGCCAGGTTTGTCATTTTATTCTGTGAGTCTAAACAACTCCTCTGAATCTTTTATACCTTAAAACTGAAGATTTACAGCATTTGCCTTGCTCAGCCCTCCTTCCTCGTGGAAGATAATGGCCTCGGTCCAGGAGGTTAAACATTCTAGCCAAAATGAGCTCTGAATGCAGGCAGTGCCCACCAGAAAGCAGTCCCTGAGTGGAGCTGCCATTCACGGCTTCTCCGTGGAGGGATGCCCCTGCCGACCAGCCCACGGGGTGGAGGTTGCCCAGTGACTGGGGGAAGGGGGAGGCTGGGCAGACCTGGCAGACACCCGACAACCTGCTGGCCTTGCTTGTTAGCCCCTACACACGCTGCAGCACCCAGGCACAGCCACCAGCCTCAGCCACCAAGGTGATAATTGGGCCAGATTGTACTGGATGAGAGCAAAGCTTCTTCAAACCATTTTTATATTGCCCATGTGCAGTTTTAAACGCTGTATTAAGGTGATGCAAAGAAGGTTCCTCACAGAAAACTCAGGCACCACAGAAAGCATGCGGTGACTGCCCTTTGCAGGCTCTTACCCTGAAGGAAGATGTCACTGAGCCATGCCTTTCCCCCCGACTGGCAGTGCTTATCCCCTCGGTGAGAACAGCGACAGTTCGATCACTTGTCACCAGCTGCAGCTGATGCATATTCTGTATTGGGAATCTGTGGATTCATAATCTCACTCATGGCAAGTTTGTGTGTCCAGAGAAGAGAAACGAAGGTCGTGACGGCACTGCCACCTGGAGCACAAGTCTGATGGGGAGCGGCTGAGGGAGCTGGGGGGGTTTGGTCTGGAGAAGAGGAGGCTGAGGGGAGACCTGATTGCTCTCTACAACGACCTGAAAGGAGGGGGTAGCCAGGTGGGGGTCAGTCTCTTCTCCCCGGTAATTAACGATAGGACAAGAGGAAACGCTCTCAAGTTGCGCCAGGGGAGGTTCAGGCTTGATATTAGAAAGAACTTCTTCACCGTTAGAGTTGTTAGGCATTGGAATGGGCTCCCCAGGGAGGTGGTGGAGTCATCGTCCCTGGAGGTGTTCAAAAAACGTATAGATGTGGCATTTCGAGACATCGTTTAGTGGGCATGGTGGTGTTGGGTAGAAGGTTGGACTTGATCTTTGAGGTGTCTTCCAACCATAATGATTCCACGATTCTATGATTCTATGATCTACATCATCCCAGAAGAAACTTTGTGAATAAAGATGGAGTTATAAAGTGTGTAATCTCCTAAAGATCATCAGTAGGTTATAAAAACATTGCTCTCTTCACAAGACTGAGACTATTGCGAGATGTCAGGAATGCAGGAGTCAGGTGCCAGCAGCGCCACATGCACGTGGTTCTCAAGTGTCTGTGCGGTGGCTTCAGCTGGTGCTCTTGGAGGGAAGGACGAGATGGGACAGTCATGGGAACAAGCATCAGAGAGCCCTCAAGCCTCACCTGCAAAGCATCCCTGGAAACTCCTAGCTCTTAGTCCCCTCCTGAGAACAAGTAATAGGTGTCTGCTCCACCTTGTTAAACCCAGACTTAACCAGCTGGCTCCAGGTCCTACCCAGAGCCTATTTCACTCAGCAAGACCCTGCGTTTCTGCAGGGCATGCCCCTGCACCGCTCAATACCAGCCTCTTTAACATGAGGAAATTCCCAACGGTGAGGTAACCAAAGTCCATGATAACCTCTGCCTGTAGATTCTCAGGTTATATTTTTTATTTTTCAGTATTTCCTGTTTAAAAAGGAATTATAAGTCAGTGTACAGAAAGTGCTCCCCACTTTAAATTAAAGATTATCCGTGATGACTATAATTTGAAACTTTTGAGTCAACTCAGAAGATCAGTAATATTGACAGCTCTCCAGCTGAGAAGCTCGTATTACCCTTTGTTTGATATACCTGTATTTGAGCTAAGGATATACTCTTTTAATGCAAACTGAGACCTTGAGGATCATTTCTGAACAGCGGATGATCTTTCCTTGGTTGTGGTGCTCTGCGAGGTACGGCAGAGCCCCACAGCTGCCACAGCCTGGCAGAGGGGTGGCTGAACAAAGAGCATCATGCATCCGCGCTGCTTAATAGCACTTTAAATGACTTTGTCTTTTTTTCAAAGGTTACTCGGATAATGTAGTTGAGAAGGAAGGCAAAGGCCAGTGCTTAAAACTCCCTGCACTGTGAAGCTGTAGCAAAACCGCCACTTCTGCTTTGCACAGCACAGCATTGCCAGCCATGGGCATAGGATTTATGCCTGCTGTGAGGGAACTGGAAATTAGAGGTATTTTCTACTTGAAAGGATGAGAGGTCAGTAAAAGAAAAGGCTGCACATGTGACATCACTAATAAACAGCATCTTTGCCTCCAGCAATGCTTGAGATTAGCAAGTTCAGAAGCTGTAGCTTGGGTCACTAAAAAATGAAGGCAGCAAAGCTGGGCAGAGTGAGGAATAATTGTCCTGGCATTTTAAAGATTACTTGAAAGCACCCAGGATATTATGACTGTCTGTCGGCAAAAGGCTTGTTTTCCTTCCATCTCTTCTGCCTTTTTGCATCTACAGACTGGTTTGCTGCCTGCGTCCCTGCTAGCACCAATTCATCAGGTCCTCGAACATCAAAATCACACTTTTTTTTCGTTAAACTATTTGCAGGCACAAGAAGGGAAGATTGGATCCTAGGTGGCTACTGTGGGGAGCAGGTGTTGGAGTGCCCAGGTTATTGTGGCAGTTTCTGTTTCCAAGTTTAGCATGAACCCAGAAAAAATTCTCATAAAATTGAAATTTGGCAGGCTGTTTGTAACTGGGGAGGTATTTTCTGAGAGAGCAACTGAAAAGCAGCCAAAGAAGGGTACAAGAAGATCTGAACAACATTGCTCATTAATATTTTGCAACATTACCCTTTAAAAATTGGGGTGGACTCAATTTTGTTCTGTTATATTTCTGTAACCCAAAGATAATCTGAAGATCTGGGCTTCTGGCTTTCAAGCTTCTGATATCAAATGGAGTTGAATGTCAAAAATTATCTTCTTCCATAAATGAGGACCAGGTTAAGAATGTCCATTTTGCAGAACTCTGAGAAGTTCAGGATACCTGTACCAGTGCTGGTTGCCAAAATGTTAACAACTTCTTCACAACACACTTTGGTACTCGGCCGGCACAACCACAGAGTCATAGAATCATAGAATCGTTATGGTTGGAAGCAACCTCAAAGGACATCAAGTCCAACTGTCTACCCAAAGCCACCATGCCCACTAAACCATGTCTCGAAGCTGCACTTACACATACCTGCTGAATCCTTCATTGTACCGCACTTCACATTAGTGCTTGCCCCTGGGAAGAGGATGAGCCACAATGATATGGAAATGCTGTTCTTTCCACAGTCACCTTTTCTACACTTTGAAAAAAACATTTTGTAAAAATGATTTTTCTTCTGTGGAAATATTGATGCTTTGCAGTTATTTTGTGTCCTGAGCTGGGCAGAGAGCATCAATAACAAAAACTTCTACCTTGGGAAATGCCACATACATCCAACAAGATGTGGATGTGCCATATGTACCACAAGAACCTGAATTTTGAGGAACTCTCCATCAACTGCATATGAAAAATATTAGTGGGGAGCTTGTTAAGTTGCAAACCCCCCTCATTTGCACCTATAAAGTGTCTGGCAGGTACTCAAAGGTGACGGCGGGGTTGTGGGTTGGCTGTTTCTTGTGTGCGAATGCTATCGGTAGAGGTGATGTTTCTAGCTCACATAGTTTAGCACAGTGCTCCCATGCTGCGAGTAGGAGGCTAAAACTCAGACAGAGTCAGGGTGCTTGTAAGGGTCTCACATCCCTGGAGGAGACCATCAGCGAGATTTTTGGCAGATCCTTTCCTCATCATGATCGTGTCCCAATTGCTTCACATCTCTGGGAATGGGGGAAGCCTCCACACGACACCTGGATCTGTCGGCACCCGTGGTTGGAAAGGTGGCAAAGCTTCGTGAGGGACTCGTGGGAAGGGAGCGGTGCTGGCACGAAGGGACCCCGCTCTCGCAGTCCTGGTCCTGTCAGCATCGCGGGATGGAGCAGCCAGCTGCAGCCCACGCTCTCCGTTGATTTGGGATTTGCCCAGTTCAAAGGCAGGCTGCTTGAATGAACCATCAAATTCATTTCTGAAATGGCAGCAGCATGTGGTGGGTTGCTAGGAATTTTTAAATGAACGTGCAGTTCTCCTTTTGCTTCATATCTGCTCAGGAATAAAATGAGAAATTCATTCCGAAGAGAGAGTTCTTCTAGCAAAAGCACTTCAAAGTCTACCTGGAGACAAATGGGGATGCATAATTTAAGCAATAAGTGTTTTTTTCTGCATGTTGTTGCACGCAGCCTGCTGAGAGTGCCCAAGGAGAGTCTCCCTCTCAAGCTTCTGTTTGCAGTTTTACGTTGTTTTCCCCAGAACTTTTTATAAACTTACAAAGGGACTTCTCTGATAGTAGGAAGATAAGGTACTTCCCAGAACCTTAGAAATGACCCCGAAGCTCAGGTTTTCAGTTTGTCTACCCCACGGTCTCATTTGAGGCTGTCCTCATTATCATTATTTTGTTTCCACAGAAAATGCAAGGGAACTTGCGAACACTGCCTTTGGGCTTTCCTGATTTTATTTCTGCTGTGTTTCTTCTTCTCCCTTCCCTATCATACATCCTGTTCAACAGGCCATTATTTTCAGCAGAACTGGTTGAAATCTTTGTTCACTGTGGATTCAGCATTCGCTCTTGGGTTATTCCTAATCTGTTCTTCATTTCTTCAAATGCATTTTGCTGCCTCATGTTAGAAAGGATGTCAAAGAACTTGTGGACTGTGTTTCTAGACAAGAATAATCAAATTTCTACAAGACTCTCATTTTAAATCTCTCATATTACATTTCTGATATTCTTAGTTTTAATATCAGCTTTTTCTTTTATTGCTTGAATGTTCTATGGCTACAACCCATTAAAACAGTTGAAGATTTTCAACATGAGCGAATGGTTTAGCTACTGAGTATCTTAAGAGCTGATAAATTTGGCTGTTCATTACTAGCTACTCATGGCATGGACAATACAGAGCAGTGCTATAATCTGTCTGACATCTCATAAGCTAACAATCCTTTTTTTCACAGAAAACTAATCAGCAATAGCAACAATTTGGAAGTTCCTGGACTTGCAAGTATTTTCATCAAATATTCATATTTTTTCAGTATCTATGAAAATCAAAACAACTTCTAAGAAGACAGTAAGAACACTTTGGAATCATGGGGAATATCCAGTTTAGTTTGCTGGAATTAGTAAATAAAAGAAGCAGTGGAAAATAATATTTGGCCAGATTGCTCTCAGAAAAACATGATAGAAATGAATAAAGCCATTGTGAAAACCAATTTACCATAAAAGCCATAACTATACAGACTTTTTTAACATTATTTCTGGACTCAGGGAAATATATGATTAATGGATCAAACAGCATAAGCCAGACCTGAAATGTCTATTTGAAAACATGCTATGTTAAATGCAGCTCCACATTTTCATACTCTCTGCCAATTAATAAAAGTCACAGGGGAAGAAAACCACTAGAGAACTGCCTTCTCTGTACAAATAGCACTTTGAATTTTAGAAACAGAATAATGTGTTTTGAAGGTCTATGCTACAGTCTTAGATGTCCACACCGAGGACACTGATTTCAAAGGCAGCACAGATAAGCCTTCTGCCAAATCTCCACTCTGTAGCACTAATATTTAGTTCTGGACAGACCAAATAATAGTATATCTGCTTTGGTGTTGTACAGCCCTTCTGAGCTCCAGCAAGGAGGGAAAAAATCCAAAGAACAGAAAACAAGAACGAATTTAACAAGAGTTTTTTTCTTTGTAAAGACTGTAGCACCAGATCCAAAATAAAGGAGAAGGAGTAGACTGTTTTGCACAAGGTAAGCACTGTGCTGCAGCATCGCTTCGTCCTACTAAAGCTGTAAAATAGGATTCAGATGAAACCTGGACGATGCCAAGCTCTGTTCTGGCTCCCTGCGCGAAGACAAATGTTGTGCTACCCTCAGCTGTGCCTGGAATGTAATTCCGCTGCCTTGCATTCGTTTGTCGTACCTTTCTGCTAATGAGAAGAGTTTTGGATTGTTTTGGTTTGACTTTTTTTTCAAAAATCTCAAAAAATAAAAACAATCCAGAAAAAAACACTCCAAAAGCTCAACTTGGATGATGTCCGTTCTGTAAAACTAACATTTATTTAGGCTTTGGAAAGACTTACATTGTTTTGTGCTTTTTGCTTTGAAAAACAAAGCTGAATACTTCAGTGAACTGGGCTGTGATTTGCTTGTGGTATTGGAAGGGAAATGACTGCTCATGCAACGCTTCGGTGTAGTGAAAATCGGGGCGAGCTGGGAGCTTTTCAGGAAAGTTTATTTCCCCAAAATTCCAATTCAGTTTTCCTGTCGCATCTTATTTCAAAGGACACAGGGGTTTATCCTTTTCCCATCAGCCATGCCGTCGCTGCCTGCCCGCTCCTCCTCGCGCGGGGTGAAGGGTGTCCTGCAGCGCAGCGACTGCGGCGGTGCTCAGCGCTGGGATGGGAGGGAGGACCCAGAGGATGATGGTGCTCAGATGGCCTCATCCTGCACTGATGCCAGTCCCCTCACCCTCTTGGAGCTCTGCAGATGCCGAGTGCAACACCTGGGTAACTCACATCTGCTTCAGCGTTCTTCACTGAAGTCCTACGTCTTCCTCTTTTCCATTTCTGAGATCAGGGCTGTCTTATGCATCAGCTCAGCAGAGTGGAAGCAGAAACGATCTGAGAAAAATAAAGAAAGAATATCTTGTAGTTATAGCTTAGAGAGGAGAAAAAAAAAAAAACTCACAACACACAAGGCTTCCTGGAGCTATACAATCTCTTGAAAATAAATGAACAGATTGCCGTGAATGAATAAACTGCTTAAGACACTAATTCACATTCAGGAGGCCATAGAGCTGAGGGTACCAGCAAAGATGACAGAAATGTTTCCCTATGATTGTTCCTGCATCATGCAATTTCATTTCTGAAGGTAGCAAACAGAAGGTAGCCGTGCTCTGCAAACAAACTGCTCGGCGCAGATGGCAGAGAGTGCTTCTGCCGGCAGTGAGATCCCGACGATGCTCCCGCCCACGGAAATTGTCCGTGCGCGCACCAGCCTGGTGCAGTGCTTTGGGGAAGAAGAAAATATGGGAAACTCAGGCCACAGCTATCACAGGAAAATTAAACCCGCAGCCCGGAGGAGAACGCTGCAGGCACAGCACATGTAGAGGATGGTGATAAGAGAACATATCGGTTCCCTTTTACTTATTCCAGTGTGATTCCGTGCGTCTGCAACACCTTGGGCCCTGCTGTCCAGCAGAGCCGTGGTGGGTGGCAACAGGGCTGCGATGGCACCTGGGCTCCGGCAGCCATCTGAACACCAGCGCTGGGCTTATGGGCAGGGATAACGACCGTCCCACCAATGCTGGGTGGAAGTTTCCACAGGCAACCAGTGCCCTGGTACCTCTGGCCAGGGACAGCCTGGGCTGGGATGTCTGCATCACAGGGCAGCGTCCTCCCACATCCCGGTGTCCCCATCCCGAACATCTCCTCCGGAGCATCGTGTCCGAGTTTTACCCAATGCATTTACAGTCCCCAAGGCCTGGGTAAAATACCTCAGTGCGTTTGGAGCTTGTAATAATATGAAACCCCATTTCAAACGGCCCCTTATTTGATCTGAAACAGCTACAGAAATGGGGTGGTTTGCAGGGCTTTGGGGTTTTTAAGATAAGCTGTTGCTATTAGCACTAGAAACAGCTGTTTCACTGAACTTAGAAATGATTTGATGAATTCCTTGAGATGTCAAAATGGACTGAAGATAAAAATCTGTGTGAGAGAAACATTTTCTGGAGTTGGATTGCATTCAGCTGAGTGAATTATGGATGTGTTATTCAGACAGTACTTACTGGGCACATAGGTTGCTGTTGTTTTTAGCTTTCATATTATAGACAGTCTCATTCAGCAGAATAGCATTCTGACATACAGAAAAGAAATTACTATATCTTACCATTTAATAATAGTTCAAGTCAACTTTTGCTATAACTTATGCCCTTCCAATATTTAACACTTTGATTGGGGATAATCAAGGGGAGGAGACTTGCTCCTGGGGCCATATTGTAATGAATGTTGATCACATGTCGATTAATAATATCTGTGTTTAGTCACTCATTAACACTAGGCAGCTGACAGTGATGGGAGTTTAGGCAGCTACACAGGTGCTCGTCTCATTGTCTTTATAATGCTGACCTTCCAGTTCAGCCTTAAAGCTGGTGCTGGAAAGGTGTTTTAGGCTGCTCTGTGTTACAAGCAATCATGGTAAAACAGCTGGAGTGGGAGCAAGGGCGTGGTGCCGTGTGTGGTGATGCCCAAGTGCTCACTGTGCACAAGCTCAGTGTGACCATGGCCTGAGCTGGCTTCTCTTTTGGGTGGGAGGTGCGCGGATTTAGCTGAAACACAGCACAGTTAATGAGACTCTGGTAATGGTCTTCTTGGTAATGTCTGATTTGGAAGAGTATCATCCAGCAGCCTGGTGAGGCCACATCTGGAGTGCTGAGTCCACTTCTGGACTCCCCAATTCAAGACAGACAAGGAACTACTGGAGAGAGTCCAGTGGAGGGAAATGATGATGATGAGGGGACTGGAGCATCTCCCTGATGAGGAAAGGTTGAGGGCACTGGGTCTGTTCAGTCTGGAGAAGAGCAGACTGAGAGGGGATCTCATCAATGCTTATCAATACCTTAAGGGTGGGTGTCAAGAGGATGGGGCCAGACCCTTTTCAGGGGTGCCCAGTGACAGGTTAAGGGGCAACGGGCACAAACTGAAACTCGGGAACTTACAACGAGGAAGAACTTCTGTACTGTGAGGGTGGCAGAGCACTGGCACAGGCTGCCCAGAGAGGCTGTGGAGTCTCCTTCTCTGGAGACGTTCAAAACCCGCCTGGATGTGATCCTGTGCAACTGCTGTAGGTGACCCTGTTTTGGCAGGGGGTTGGACTGGGTGATCTCCAGAGGACCCTTCCAGCCCCAACCGTTCTATGATTATTGACAAGAGCTGAGTGAGTTGGGTGGTTCCAGTACCAGAAGGTGAGGCCCAGAGTGGGAGCAGTGGAGCACTTTGAGACCACA
The DNA here is from genome assembly GCF_000690535.1 of Cariama cristata. NCBI lineage: Eukaryota > Metazoa > Chordata > Aves > Cariamiformes > Cariamidae > Cariama > Cariama cristata. The sequence goes on along the minus strand of NW_009592924.1, from coordinate 116,762 downwards.
GGGGTTCAGGATTACAAACCAATGCTTTGTCCTGGTGCATGCACGAGGTGTGCTGCTGCCGCAGCTGGTGTTAGTGCTGCGGACGAAGGAGCCAGCCCACGGCATGTGTAGGTGTGGGTTGCACTTGGACCACTTGGATAATGAGGGAGGAATCCAATCCTAGAGGTAATCCTGAAAAGCCTTTGAGTTTAGCAAAAGCAAGACAGCTCTTCTTTGTGCAGCTGAGTTGCTTTACTTTGGATGGTGGAAGCTATTTCTCCTCTGCTGAAAAGCCACTTCAGAGGCTGTGAAACCTTTTTTTGAACAAAATTCAAGAACTGCTGCCATACATGGTGCCTCCTGTCATGACTGAAATACATAACACTGTGCTCTGAGAGCGAGCTGCTGCGGCTTAGGGGCTGCCTGGTGGGTGGACACAAGACACTGAAGGACAAAAGAACAAGGCAGACATAATGTGTCCTCATAAATGGGGACAGAGTACTGTGTGGGGACCTGGCACTACCACAGGAGAAAATAAAAGGGAAACCCATTGCTCAAGAGTTTCCCCTTTGCCTGGGCAATGCTACCATGAGTGAAGCTTTTCTCTGCACGCACTTCTCTGGGCTCTCTGGTCAAGCTCACATAGGTGCTTGGGAAGACCACCTGAAGAGTTTGTCCTAAGATGTCAGAGCTTGGTTTCTCTTGGTTACCTAGGCATCATAGGGCTTCTTGGGGGTTTTCTCAAATAAAAACACTATTTCAAATTAAAATAAGATTAATGTCACACATTCATATTAAAGACCTAATTGAGACCAGTTACTGGTCGACAGCAGACGACTAAGAACGAACATGAGAAACAGAGTCTGAATACGGTAGTCCTTCCTCCGGCTCTTATTCCCAGCTTTTGGCAGTTACTGGTATGGGGATTTCTTGGCTGTTGTATTTAATAGCCACCAGTGGACTGGCCTAATGCAATATCCCCAAATTACTTTTGAATCCGTATATCTCTGTGATATCTGATGCCAGTGAGTTGTACAGATTTTATTATGCATTAGCCAAAAATGCATTTGATTTGTGTTAAACTACTTTGAAGATCTTTCTGTTATTTAAACTCCTTGAGAGTGGAAGACATCATGTGTAACTGGAATATTGAGGTTGCTAAAGAGCAGGAGAGAAAAGAGAAACATGGTCCTGAAAGAGATGGTGGGTGGGAGCTGTGCCTTTTTTCTTAAATCAAGTGCATATGAAGCATTCCAGCTTGACTCTGGAGGATATCCAAGCAGCAGAGTAGCTATTTTTGTTAAACTGTTTTCCTGAACAGCTGCCTATTCGCGAGTGTCCCTCTGCATTCACTTTCTGTCTCAATATTCCTTTGGTAATAGAACACAGTCTCAGATTAAAAAAAAAGAAGGATTAAAAACCTACCTTATACTCAGGTCTGGGTTTTCTCAGTACTTTTCTGTTGTTGCTGTAGATAGTTGAATTTAACTCCTAATTACATGGTACAATTTTACAGACTAGGCAGTGTTGATACTTTAAAGTAAATTCTAAATGGTAGTTCTTAAACAAGGCTGTAGGACTGCTTTGGATACAAAAAATGTTTGGTATCTGTGCTGGTTGCTTTGTTAGACTTTATTAGACTGTTCTGTGCCCAAGATGTTAATATTTCTACATACTTGATTATCTCAGTGAGATTTGTACTTATACACAGGTGTTAGAATATAGAAAGCCTTTATATAATATCTAAGGATCTGTTCATTATGGCAAGGTTAACACATAATAAAATAATAAAATTCAGAATTCACCTAGCACTCACAAGCACAGTCTGGTTATCCTCATCACATAGATGCGAGTATTTTTAGTTTTCCAGTTTGAAACTTTGCTGGCTCCAAAGAGCAAGCAGTTCAAGACACCCTTAAACTAAGAACAACAACTCTTCTCATCGAAGGTTATCTGGGGAGAGACAGGTCTGTTTCATAACCTGTGTTGTCTTGTACTGTTCTATGTCCTAATCCAAGGAGAGACCTGGATCAGGATTTATCCAGGGGGATCTCTAATTGGGAAAGGCTATTTTGAATCCTAGTGAGGGCCAGAGGGATGCTCTTTGACTTCAGGACCCAGAGCTTCAGCTGCTGAGGAGAGCAGACGGATTCGGAGATGTTGTTGTGCAGCTGTGTGCTCTGGCCAGCACCTTCAGCCCACTGGAAATGGGGTTCAGGTGCAATGTTAAGTGCCCATAACTAAGCAAAATAGGCTTAAAAATTATTTAACTAAGTCTCTGTAGAAAGCTAACAGTAGCAGATGAAAATGTTGATGAAAGACCTACAAAATAAGCCACCATTGCATCCCTGCAGGTAACTAGTCTTTTTTTTTTGCCACACAATGTTGATCTGTAGCCTTAAAGTAAAGGCTCATGACCTTGGTTTTGCCCCCAAGCAGTGGGAAGGGGTGATGGTGGTCCTGTCACTGCACAAGTACCTGTGCTTGGATGGACCCTGAAGCAGTGTTGGCCACTGGTGGGGGCTGGGGGCTGCTCCACGTTGCCTGAGGAGGAGCAGCGCCCATGCAGCTTGGCACTCTTCAGTGGTGTTGGGCGAAGGGGATGTTTCCCAGCCTCTGGAGACAGTTCATCTCCTTCGTCTCCCTTCCTCCGTCTGTTGGAGGTGCCTCAAAGTGCCGAAGGACAGATGTCTGTCCGAGCTTGTCTTGCAGCCTTCTCCCCTTCCCAGCAGCCTGTCCCAGAGTTTCCCTCCATCTTCTGTTAACAGATTTACCGGTATAGGAAACTTCTTTTGTGCAATTTTTAACTCCTTCCTTTGTCCTATCCTCCATGGATATCCTCCGTCCTCATTCCTTTTTTCAATAAACATGCACTTTCACATCTGGATTATGTTATCAGAACTGCTCACTCCTTTTATGATTAGGTCATAAATCTCAAATCTTTCAGTCTTCCAAATAGGTCATGGTGCAGGGTTTTAAAAAAAATATTTTATTTTTTTTCTTTTCTTCTTCTGCATGCTTTGTACTAGGTGTTCTTCGCTCTCACAGCGCTGTGCTCAGACTGCACACACCACTGCAGCTGAGGCCTCCCTGTTTCTCCTGGATGTGATGTTTCCCTCCCATGCACAGATTCTTCCTCTATGGAACATATCCCAGCAGGACTAAGCTTTCCCCCCCCCCGGTGTGTGTTGCTGCTGACACAGGCTCTGTTTGTGATCCCCTCCACTCCCTGAATCTCTTCTGCTGAAAGCGTTGAGTTACCGTTTTTCCTTCTTCCAAATTCAGCGTTACTGTATTTTTATCCTTCTTTTCTTGATTGTCCAATTTCTCAGATGTTTGTGCACTCTAATCTCACCCTCTTGAATAAACAGTGTCTTAATGCCATCAACAAAAAAAATAAGCATACTCTCTTCCATCATCTGCATCCATGGCAGACAGGTAGAGCGGACCCGAATCCAGCCCCTGCATGACCTCACTACTGAATCCTGACCTCAAAGTGGAAAGATCTTGCCAGTCTTTCACCCAACCTGTAGCTCAAGATTACATGGAGGAAATCTCGTAAACTGGTCACAACCCTTACTCAAATCAAACTATGGGGTATTTACCTTCATTCCCAGCAGTCCTGCTGTCTCGTTATGAAACATCAGATTTGTTTGACAGGACTTGCTCCTGACAAATCTAGTTTGGCTACTACTCATCACCTTGTGATTCCTGGTGCCTCCAAGCTCTTGTTTGCATGTCTTTTCCAAATTTCTTACACTTGAAGCTAAGGTGATCTGTAGTTATACATCCCCCCCTCTTTTTTTCTTAAGATATTCATGTGTTAATGGGATCTTAATTACACAAACACACACTAGCTTGTAATTATTAGTCCTGGCAAATATCCACTGAACCTATCTGTTGGCTGAGTTGTTTTCTTATTTAACAGAAGATGCAGACTCTTGCAGTAATGCAGGAATAGGAAGACAGCATGTGCACGGTTAAAGAGAGTCACTTTGTCCTGTTTCTTCACTTTATGGCTGTGTGAAGCTGAGATGCGCAAGGTGTAGCTGAGGGCAGAACAGACCCCACAGTTTATGACACAGTGATCTAATCTTTTCATATAAATGGCCTGTCAAGTTAGTTACGTGATCAGCTATTCAAATATGGATGAGATTTTTTTTTTCCCACTCCTGTTCTCAGTTAGGTAAGTGCTGAGCTTAAGCAGATCACTTTGTCATGCCACTTGGAACTGCACATTATTTTCTCACTTTCTCTTGAGTAATTTCTTATAAGTTTCCTGCTTACCTTTGAATAGAATAGCAGCTACCTTGGTCATCCATCAAACAGAGTTCGATGACAGTAAGTTTTACAGTAATACTGGCTGATACCTGGGCAGAATGGATGTCAGCACTCCACAAAGATAAAGTTGTCATTACAGATCAAAAACCTTGGGAAAACTAAGTGATCCTTTCTTCTGCTGTCAAAGCCAGAATTAAGAAGACAGTAGAGAGATGTAGCAGTATAAATAGCATACAAATACAGTGTCTTAATCTTTGGGATATTAAAAGCCTTAAAATTCAGGATACTGCTCCCCAAAATCTCTGCAAAACTAGAGCTTTCTCTGTATGACTTGCATAAAAAGGCAAGATACTTTTATTTTTTTAAGAATTAGTAATTTCGCTGACTCTAATGTCAGACTAATTTGTGGAAGAAATGATTTTAGACTGTTGACAAATATTCCAAGTAATTCTTTGTATTCAGAAAAAAAAAATGTCTAAAAGATAGAAAATGACTAACCTTCAAACTCCTGTTTTTCCACCAATGTGTGTAACTTCCCTTTCCTCTGCACATCAGCCCACTTGGAGATGAGTGCTTCTATTAACGAAGTGAAATCTGTGCCCATCGCACGCGTGACGCCAGTTCTGCAGCATCGCTTACGCCATGACTCTGGATTAACGGGAGTGAATCCAACCCCTGCCACCTGAATGGCACTTCTCTGCAAACCTTCCCGAGCCTTGGCTTGCTCTACAGATAACACAAAGCAATGGCTTTCCCCAGTTTCATAATGAAAATATATTGTGGTAGTAAAACAAGTGGAGCAGACAGCCGGTGTCCCCTCGGGCAGAAGCAGACGGTGCTGGTGCCCCTGCTCCCCATCCCCTCTCCTCCCCGGGCTGTACCCGGTGCTCGCACAGCCACAGGGTGCGGTTTCTGACGGGTCCAGCTGCGTGCCGCTGTCAGAGTAGCGCAGCAGGTCAGAAGTATCCTGCCAAGAGAGGTTATTCTCAGAAACTGCCACTTCATCAGCAGTGATGTTTTTAGCAGAAATCTGCTGGTTCTGAGAAATTTAAGAGGGAGCAGGGAGGACGATGGCAGGGCTCGGGGAGGGAGGAAGCGTAAGGTCACTGAGTCTATTTTGTCACAAACAATCTGAGTGTGTATGTACAACTCGGTTCAACTCGCATCCTAAAAATAGTTTGACTGCTTGTCCCCCACATCCCAGGTTATGAGTGCATCTCAAAAGCTCACTGCATTTTCACTTTCAGCCGTATATATTCATGACTACCAGTGCTAATCTTGTTTTTCAACCTAAATACAACTTTTCTCTCCCTGATGATATCTGTAATATATTTACACAGAGTCATCACATACACTGCCAGCCTATACGTTGCTCAGCCATATCAGTTCCCTCTTATCTGAGCACGTCTCCACTTCCTGACCACCCCAGTAACTGTTTTCTGGCTCTGTAATTTTTAAATCATCTTTCTACATGGGTCCTGGTAACCTTGATGTTAAGCCTTCTACATGTGTGATGAACTACATAGTCTATCTATGAATTCAAACGCAAATGTAACACCTTGTTTGGAGGATATTTGGACCTTTTAGAGGATAGGATTAGTCTTAAAAATGAGCTTGACAAATAGGGTACATTTTGGGTAAAAGTAGGATGAAATTCAAGATAATGGGAAAACTGCATTTTGGCTAGAGCAATCAACCTCACAAATGGAGGATGGGAGGTAGATGTAATGGATTAGATATATGGAGCAGTATGTATATCTCACATATATCATCTGTTGTGATTTCAAGTATCTTGGAGCTCATATGAGGTCTCAGTGAAGATCAGGTTCCCTTGTGCTGGATGAAGAACCAGATTGCAAGACAGCTTTCTGACAGTTGCAGAGTCAAAAGGGAGCAAGACCATCATCAGAGTAATTAAGCTCATGTTGCTCCAGGAATCTTGTGCTGTCTGGAAGAGGGACACTTTTTCAAGCTAGAGTTCTGCTTAGCAAGGAAGTTTCAGAGGCTTCAAAATTTTGCATCATGATTTCTCTAGCTGTAGGGGAATGCTGAACAACTTTGTCAAAATACTTAAAATAGCTAGTATAGCTGTAAGAAAAAACACTTTGGTGTCTTATACCCCAAGACTTGAGGATAAGAAGAAGTAATTTGCCATCTCATGGGAAATAAACTGTTTTGTGAAGATGGAATGGAACCCAAAGGAGGAATCCAGCAAAGCACAAGTTGCCTGGTGATCGATCAAAAGACCCCAAATCATGTCATAAATTTAAATTTTCCCCACTCTTCCAAGTTTTTCTGTGATTCACAGGTAGTTTTCCCAGTTCGGTCCAGAGAACCTGTGTTAAAGTTTTCTCATTTTGTCCAAACACAATTTTTCTAGCAGAAATAGTCAACAGTTTTACTTGTCTGGTTCCCATCCATAGCTGCAGCAGGTAAGCGTGTGATGGGCAGCTGTGGGTAAGCTTTCTCAAATACTCACATTGGGAGATTTAAGTGATTTGGGCAACAAATTTTCAAAGCAGCATATCCTTGAGTATTTTTAGCTCCCTAATAAATAGAGCATTCCAGATCCAAGGAGTTATTAAAAATTTACTGGCAGTATGTATTTATACTGGAACTCTTGCAGTCATCCTCTAAGTATTTGACAAGGATATTCATGGTGTATAACCTGTTTTTTCTCCAAGTGAATGAAATTCACATACATTAGGTTGTATAATCTACTTAAAGAAATTGAATAACAGAAGCTGTTTTTTCCAGGTCTCTGCATCCTTTCTTGCAACTCCCAAGAGAATAAAACAGAGGAGGGAAATACCAAGCAAGAAAAATGCTTGGAGCGCAAGGACTCTGGGTAATGTTTTCTCTTAGGTCACCCTGTTTGCACATACAGTTAAAATGGAAAAATCTAGGTTTTCCAGAGACCAATTTTACATGAAGCTAAACTTTGATCTATAATTTTCATTGTCTGTTCATGAGGGAAAAAAGGAAACTTTGCACAGGAGGTCCAGGGAAAAAGAAGGAAAAAAAAATCAATATCAATAGCATAAACCAGAACTATATCTAAGCCAGATCTGTAGCACATTCTCCCACTTCTCAGTCTTAAATTAAGCTGTGCAAAAGGCACATTCTTGGGTGAAAAGAAGGACTGAGGAGACTGGTGATAAGCAGTGATAATCTGCTTAAACTGTTGATAATCCAGAACTCTGCATTGTACATTGACCAGAAATTACCATCAACAACATCTGGGGAAAGAGGTAATTCTTAGAATGGAAAAATGAAAATTCTCATGGGAAAAGGGAAAAAAAAAATTCAAAATAATGAAAATATGGATTTTTTATTATTTTTTTTTTCTCAATATTATTAAACGAATTTGGCATGATCAAAGTGAAAATCTCATCTTGGGAATTAATTGGGACTGTAGCAAAGTCAGGACAAGGTTTGATACTGAGGTCAAGAGCTGAAGGTTTGTGTTACACCCTAGGACATAGGAAAACCTGATGGATGTTCCGCAGTCAGGAGTTTGTAGGGATGCTCTGATGAGAAGTCGTGTCCTCCTTATAACTCCACATGTGACCAGAAAACAAACGAGGAAGTCCCTCCTCTCTACCTTCACATCAGAAAGGTGACCGACGGGACTGGTGCAGTCCATATGAACCACAGAACCAAGACATTGCACCATCCATGGGCAGACAAATAGAGCTGGCAGAAACCAGGTAGGTCTAAGTCCGGGATGTTGTGCAAAGGGACAAAACCAGAATAGCTAATGGGAAGGGACACATGGAAAAGAGTTGCCACACGCAGAGCAACACTGAGAGAACCTGCACTCTTAGCCTGTAAATAGGTGAACTGGTACCCAACACTGAAGATTCAGGGATAAAGTTCATCCATGCATCTACAAACTGAAGACATGGTGCTGTGATGGTGGAGCTTTCCATTCAGGAGGGGAAACTCCTGTGAGCAACTACGGGCTCAGAACTGTGCCTCTGGGGATGCATGGTGTTGGTGTACGTCTAAGGTAAGAGTAATTAAAGAAATAGGTTTATCAATGGAAAGTGAGATAAGAGTAAGGCTGTTTTACCAGAGGGAATCGTGCAGAACTGACAAGATACCTCTTTTTGGTCGGACAACTGCTTTTCTAGGTGAAGCAACTGTGATTGATTCTACGTACTGAGGTTTCAGTTACTCTTTTGACTTGATTGAAAATCATTGGTTCAGCGGGCAAGAAAATGAGCTTGTACAAGAATTATGCAGGGATTAGGGAAACGATGAAGGGCTATCTTTAGAAAGGTGTGAGGCTTTGGGGATGTCATTAGCATGAAAACTGGAGTGAGAGCAGGATCAGCACATTCCAAAGGAAGGAGCTGGTCTGAAAGAACTGTGCTGGCAGGGAGGAGGAAGGACCAGAGCTTGTCTGCTGAGTTTGGTGGATATTTTGCTAATCAATTAAGAATATCTTTCTGTTTGAATTTCCTTTCATAATAACACATCTCCTTAATGTTATCTGCTGCTGCAGTAACATCAGCAGTACATTGGAAGTGACGTCTGATTCCCCTCTGATTGTGCCTGCTTGGGCTGTATAAGAAGGCAGAGATCTTTTTTGAATGTTACTATGCTTTATTCCCCTCCACCCCCACCAGTCAAGATGACTTGAGCATCATTAGAGAACTCCTAAAGCAAAAACAGATTGGCACCACTGTTTTAATAACTTTTCCCCCCAAACCAACTGTTCTTCATTCTTCCCTCCCTTTGTTTAAAGAGAAAAAGAAATAAAAACCTGAACCAGACAATTCTGGCAGAGTAAAAACTTTGAAAATGTTTTATTGCTATATTTTGTGTCTACATCACCCCTTGCTGACCTGCTTTTCACTCTGCTCCCAGCACAGATGTAATTGGGGAGACATATATACTATAATTCAGATTCTCCTCCTTGCTTTTGTTTCTGTTTTTCTCTCTTTTTTTCTCATTCTTTTTGCTAAGTAGTGCCTATTTTGTCTTGGCTTACGGCATTATCTTCTTCAAACCAATAAGTATCAACATTTTTTGTTGCTGTTAGTGGATATATGATGTTGGTGACGTACATACTAATTCATCTGTAGGCACCTGGGTAAATACTGGTTTCACCGTAGGGTTTTGTGAGTTGCAAAAGCAAATGTAAGGACTAAGAAGTCACTTTACAATGATTTATCAGAATTTATGACTGTATTTGGACTTTCTTAAGAGGAAGTAAGTGGCTCTCCCTCGTGGAAAAAAGCTCTACAAGCCTTAAAGGCAAATGGTACCTGGCTGCTGCTGATTTAATCACTTGGAGACCTGGGTTCTGTCTCTTCTCCACAGGCATTTGCCACATTTCTGTGGAGGGGAACATCCATGCCAAGGAGAAGTCAGGGCCGGAGCTGGGGGTGGTGACAGCAACCAGAGGGAGCGTGTGGGTGCCAGGGAGCTGTGAGCGAGGAGCCGCTTTCCTTGGGAGAGTCAAGATGGTGATGCTGGAGAGGAGGCTAGAAGCTGCTCCACCGCCTTTTGGGGTGCAAAACACCCCTCAGATCTCACGAGATCAAAGTTCTGCCTCTCCAGCTCTGTATCTGACCTTCATGTTCAGAAATCATAATTTGATTTTATTTTTTATATCAAAAAAAGACAACAAAAAGCAGTTTTCACTGTAGAAAAAAAACCCACACACCTTTGATCTCTTCCAGTTTGGTTCTGTTAGTAGTACTGTGCAAGCTGTGGTTCAGTTGTGCCAGCTGTGCTGCTATTTAGAACTTAATTCCTCTGCTCTAAGAAGACGTAGAAGCACACTCTGGGTACCAAGGAAAAGCCACTCTTGGAAAGGTCATAGTAAGTATCATTCATTTTTATATATTAAAAAAAGAAACTATTTAGGCTATTAATTGTTCCTGTGATGCACTTATGGTATCCATGAGAGCTAAGGACATCTGATCAGCTCAATAGAAGAACACTGGAAACCTAAAATTATGGGTTCCATAAAGATAAGTTTTATATCTCTAATTAAAAAAAATATGGTAGAGACTTTATATAGGCTCTCGATGAGCTAGAAGGAAATACATATTCCAGTCAAGATAAAATTTTCCATTTTGAAATTAGTTTACAGCAATAATTGCATGTTACCAAAATTCACAGGATCCCAGATTGATGGGGGTTGGAAGGGTCCTCCGGAGATCATCCCATCCAACCCCCCTGCCAAAACAGGGTCACCTACAGTAGTTGCACAGGATCACATCCAGGCGCGTTTTGAACATCTCCAGAGAAGGAGACTCCACAGCCCCTCTGGGTAGCCTGTGCCAGGGCTCTGCCACCCTCAAAGCACAGAAGTTCTTCCTCATGTTCAGGTGGAACTTCCCGAGTTTCAGTTTGTGCCCGTTGCCCCTTAACCTGTCGCTAGGCACCACTGACAAGGGTCTGGCCCCATCCTCTGGACACCTGCCCTTAAGGTATTGATAAGCATTGATGAGATCCCCTCTCAGTCTGCTCTTCTCCAGGCTGAACAGACCCAGTGCCCTCAGCCTGTCCTCATCAGGGAGATGCTCCAGTCCCTTCATCATCATCGTTTTCTCCAGTGGTTCCGTGTCTGTCTTGAACTGGGGAGCCCAGAACTGGACCCAGCACTCCAGATGTGTTTGATGATATTCTCACCCACACATCACTGCAATAGTAGCCAACTTCAAATGCATGTGGCTAAGACCTGGGGAAACAAAACAACAATAAAAAAATCTTTAATAGAAAAGATGACCCTACTACTGAAAAGGCACCAAGCTGTAACAAGTGCTTGTGATTGCTCTCTGTAATACTTCCAGAATATGTCTTTACAACCTCTGTGCATATAAAACTCTGGCATCCATTTCTCTCACCTGGTTTGGCTTTGTCCATGCTAATGTTTTAGAAACTGAATTTACTGAAATCTTGCTTGGGCTAGTGAGACCCTCAACACTAGGTGTTTGGGTGGTCCTGTAGGTACAGGGGGGATGCTGCTCATGTTCAAGATCATCTTGTCCAAGCCTAAGTGCAGCACTGCCAGAAGGAGAGTTTTTAAAATGATGACTTGAAAGGTTTGATGGTAGCAAGCTCTGTTTAATGGAGAACCATATACATATGAACAAATGTACCAATGAAATTTTCAGGTGCAGCAAAATTTTCATTGAAAACTATTATTTGTGCAAGATGAACCAATCGATGTGGTGAATAATGAGAATAATGGACAGGGAAGCCAGGACACGACTGTCAAGCAGTGATGAGGGTGAAGGGGAATCCTTCTGTTTCACAAAGAACTCTCCAAATCTCCTGGGCACAAAAGGAATTTTTATTGTTTCACGTGAAGTGGAACAGCCCAGGCCCTGGAGTTTTCTCACAGGCGTTCGGGTCTGTCTGACACGAGAGCAGTGGCTCCAGACAGGGAATATCTGTAAAGCATAGCAACACCTGGTTTGGGAGTGCTGCTGCTTCTGTTTCTGGTCCTGTTGTGTTTTTTTTTCTCCTTGCTCCTTTGAAAGTCTCATTTCCATCTTATATGTTGGGGTGGG
>NW_009592924.1:93218-104841 GCF_000690535.1 Cariama cristata | reverse complement strand
TGAGTGAAGGAATGAACCCATCGCATTTTAGTAATTTTATACAGACAGGCAGGAGAGAGTTTTTTTGTTTATTCGACTTCCTAAACATATTTTATTTTTCAGAAAGACTGATGTTCGTATACAGACTTTAGTGACCAGAGAGAAGACCTGCTCAGCCCAGGTCCTCAGCACAGTGTAATACCCAAAACCTGCAGAAGTGTAGGAGCAAGGGAAGCACACAGTGTTTTTTCTCCAGATTATAACCTCCAAAAGTCTGCTGTGCTGTGACTGTGGGCTTCAACAGCCATTAGTTCATTTTTCTTCATTAAGATGTCCTTCCGAAAATCCACCGCACCCGGCAGCAAGGAGCCCTGCAGTGCGGCCGCACGACACGTGAACTTCAGCATGGTACCTCCGAGCCGGAGCAGCGTCTGCCTATGGTGCTTGGGAAAGATGAAGGACTGTTCCTTGTTAACCTTGCCAGCCCTTCACGGCTGTATTGACCTGTATCCTATTCCCCTCTATTCTCTTCTCCATGCTGGAGAAGAACAGTTTATTTGGGAAATATAAAAAAAAAAAACCCAAACCAAAAAAAAAACAAAACTGAAAATATAGTCCATGACAATATTTCAAGCTGATGGCTTGCACATTACAGAGGCCTTTAATCTTCCTTGGGATAAAGTAAAATCTAAATTACCAGCTGGCTGGGAAGGACTGTGATACTGAGCTCAATACCAGAATGGGTTGATTCTGGGCACACAGCCAGGGGATTATTTGCAGGACAGAATAAAGTCCCCGAAAATGTTTAGCCTCTACCTCGCCCCGCAAATCTCTCTATGCATAGTTTTACAGGCCTGATTTGCAAATATTTAAAATTGGAGTTAATATTAGCAAGAAAATATTATATGTTTTCTTGCTGAAAAATTAATGCTGTAACTGAAGAGTATTGCTTAAAATGATACTATTATCAAAATTATACTATTAACACTCCAATCCTTGAAATTACTTCTCAGGATAGTGCTTATTTCAAAGTAGATGCTTCCAACTTCAGATTTGTAAATACTAAACAGCTGCAGTTTGTGTACTACACATACATATAATGTGAGTGCAATTGCAGCTGGTGCTTAGTATTGCACTGTACCTGCTGTATTACAATGAAATTCTATAGAAATAACACTTTTAATTTGCAAACTTTTCTTTAAATGAGTGTTTTTCTATATCAGAATTTCAGTCATATTTACCCTCTGAGTTTTACAATATAACTTTCTGCTTGCTTACAAATCAATAGAACTTTTTTATTTTCACCTTCCTAAATTGTTCACATTTCAGAATTGTCAACAGCCAAACCCCAAACTGACCCATTTGTACACAGTGCAGCTCTGCTGCAACACTGGGCATATTTATTACTCATAAGTGAAGAATTTATATCAAATATATCTACAGCAATACTTTCTGTGTATTAACTGATTCCATATATTTCTAATTTTGAAAGACAATAAGGACTGGTTCCTGTAAAGGAGTGACTACTTCAGTTATTCCAGATTTTGCCAGTACTGTTGTTTCTGCTGTTGAATTTAAAAACAAAACAAAACAAAACAAAACAAAAAACAACTAAAACATTTTTTTGCATACCTTCAAAATTTATAACAAGTTTACACCTGCGGTCGTACCTGGCCTGTCGGGGGCTGAATGGACTGGCTGCAATAACAATCTGCCACCTCGTTTTTCTGTGACCTCCTTGGTTTCAGTAACTGAAATGCAAACTGTGTCTGTACGTAATGATATTTTCCTCAATTTTTAGGCTCTCTACCTTCCCTCGGGAGATGAGCTGCAACTACTGAAGTCATAGTCTGCGATCCAGGGGTCCCGAGCAGCAGCAGGAGTTCTTGCTCCGTTTGCACGGCTGTGAGAGCTGCTGTCTTCCACCCCGCAACGCGGGGGCAAAGGGAACTAGAGAAGCATAACCAGCCTGCAGTAAAGTGGGCTCTTTTGCTGAGTTGTGATTCTCCATCTGCAGTTTTTCAGGGGCTTAAATCCTGAATGGCAGGCCAGGGTAAGTACTGCTCAAATTTCAGTAGCTGTCATATAATAAATCTTCCTCAAAAGAGCATGTCACCAGGAAAAAGGAACTTGGAATGATTATGCTCAATTTATAGCGCTGTTCTTCGTAGGGAGGGCAGAGCCTGGCTGGATGTGTCGCTGGAAAGAAGCGACTAAAATGCAACAAACCCAAGCAGTAGCTAGTGGCACGCAAGTTAAGCCCATCTCCCGGCGGTGATGGTGAGTGCCCCGCGCCCCTGTGCCGTCTGCCAGGGCCGTTAACCACGGCCGGTTCCGGGCACTCCTGGCCACACCACACCGTACATCTCCAGAAACACAGGTGGCACCGGGAACGCTGTTTGACATGGAACATCTCTCGTGATAATTTGATATAACTTGTACTCAGAGGCCACTGAAAATCCGCCACATAAACGTTTGTAGATGAAGGGAAAAAATGCGTCTGGGCGATGATGTGACCTGCAGCATGAATGTCACCAAAGCACGAAGTCATCTTTGCTCTTACTGTCAGAACTGTGACCTGGTGCTCGGACTGTGATGCACCCCTCTCATCGGGTGCTGGGCGATGCTGTGGGCACTCTGAGCAGTGATGGGCAATGTTTAGATTAACATAATAAGCTGTGATGAGTAAAAGGAGTCCTCAGACCATGTTACTTATCCATTACAGGGGGTGACTGATGAGAGGACCTCATTTAAATAATTACAAATATATCAAGCTGCTGTTAAATATTTTTATTGGCCTTTGCTCTGATGTGTACTTCTGCCTTTTCCCCACTAAGAGATGGACTGAGAGAGCGCAGTGACGAATTAGTGACCGAGCTGAAATGAACGAGCCAGGTGGGACTTTGCTTTTTCCTTGAGCCTTCTTGGCTAATGGTGTCATGCCTTCGTGAGACGAGGATGTTTACTCAGCGCAGAACAGGCTCTTTATTTATGTGGGCGTTAGCAGTCATTTTAACCACGGAATCCCTTTTACCTACTCGTGGAAAGTTTGTGAATCACTTAGGAAACCAAACATTAATTTACTAATGGCCTTCACCTGGGGACTTGCCATCCTGTTTTGCATCCCAGACACAGAACTTGGTTTGAATCTGAATGTGTCAGAGGTGCAAGGCTTTGGAGGGAAGTGCATGCTGCATAAAATCCATATTGTGCCCTTCACAAACTGGTTTCAGGCTTTTGGAAGACACCTCCTTCATTTTTGTGCTCCTAAATCTTAGTCATCAATTATTTACCTTTCTCTTAAACGTCATGGTTCATTAAATTAGAAACACAAGTAATTTCTTACTTGACAGTAAGTCATATTTTTTGCATATTAGCTGCTTTGTACTCCAACCAGCCAAACCATAGGGTGAAGGCACTTGAGCAAGAGGCACCTTAGAGCTTCCCAGCTCCTGTTAGCAGGAGGAGCAGTTCTCCATACCCCTGCCTGTAATGCTCTGCCGTGGCCCCTGTAATCTTCTAGCAGTTCTGCTCAGGGACCTGCTGTTGCATGTGTCTTTTGTTTTTTTGGGTTTTTTTGATAGCCCATCAGGAATGGAGTCAGAAGGAAAATGCAGATAAAATTTGCAGGGCCGCTGGCTACAAATTAGGATCTGAATTTCAAGTCTTGCAGAACAGTCTGAAAAGTGGTGAGTCATTTTCCCCTATGTATCTAGATGAAAAACTTTTTTCCTTGTTTCCCTGTGAGTTCATTTCACTTTCTGAGCTATTTTCTTCTGTTACTTATGATGCATGGCTTTCCTTACTACTTGCTTTCAAACCCCCTGTGTCCTTCCCACACCTTTCCTTGGGGTGCTGTTGAAGACGCCCGCAGCAGCACCCACTGATGGAGGAGGCACGCACCGCTTGGGCAGTGCTGGCAGGGACCCGGGTCACCTCTTGGGTAAACCAAGGCACACCATTAGTTGCTGTAATTAATGGGTAATCCTTCTTAATGGTTCATCAGTGACATGTGATGGGACAAGAGGAAACGGTCTCAAGTTGCGCCAGGGGAGGTTCAGGTTGGATATTAGGAAGAACTTCTTCACTGTTAGAGTCGTTAGGCATTGGAATGGGCTCCTCAGGGAGGTGGTGGAGTCACCATCCCTGGAGGTGTTCAAAAACTGTTTAGATGTGGTTTAGTGGGTTTAGCGGGCATGGTGGCATCGGGTATATGGTTGGACTTGATGATCTTTGAGGTCTCTTCCAACCATAATGATTCTATGATTCTGTGATTCTATGTGTGGACTTTGCTGTGCTGGGAGCTGAGAGGGGTCACGGAGCCATGCATGGTGGTATGACAGTGGTGCTGAGCACGGTCTGCTCACAGCATCTTTAGCTTCTGTTGCAAACCCTGGCAAAGCACTGGTCCTTTGTAGGCAGCCTGCAGCCCTGGTGACTGCAGTCATCATGTGGAGTATGAAATCCAGTCCTTACCTCTTAACAACAAAAAAAAAAATAAAAAAAAAAAGTGAAAGTATCACTAAATGGGCTTGTTAATTTTTTCTGCCACTTCACTTCTTGGTCATTTTATCCTTCACAGTTTAAGCCTTTAGTGGCTGTTAAGGAAGAAAACCAGGACATAAAGCCTTTTGGAGCCTGGAGAATGATTTCTATGTGCTTCCATCACATTCAGCCCACTTGAAATATCCACTTGAATGGTTTATGCTTTAAGAGTAGTGCCTTGATATCTTACAAATGCTGCCTTTTGGGAAGGCTTGGCTGGGAACTTGGAGACAGGCTGTGGATATGGCAACTACACGAAATCAAAGAGGCTTTTACCTGTGTCATACATAATACAGGAATGAGGAAAGAAACAGTGACTCTGGATCGCAAAACCGCTTTAGTATCCCACAACTCAGGGGATTGCAATGCCACTAAAGAAACCAGGGAATCATGCATAATGAACTAATCAAGTAAATACAGTGATTTTTATTTTTTTTTTTAATCACTGTATTTCTGTATTCAGATTTTACACATTATTGCTTCTTGAAAAAATAGTTGCTCATACAGCTAAATAATGCATTTACTTCCCCCTTCTCTGCATTTCAAGGTCTGACTGTTGCCATTGGGTGTGTAACCACTTCAGCTCAGTGACGGGGTAAGCAAGGGCCACAATGATCACCTCGAAATAGATGGCAAACATCTCTGCATCACGAAGCTTGATGTTGAATATACTTATGAGTAAAGTATGTTTATGAGGGTTAGGGGTTTTTATGAGGTTTTTTTTGTAAGTTTTTGCTTGAGAGGAAGTGGCTGAGACTTGGGTGGATCTGTTCCTTGTAGAGATGGGACCGCCAGTTGGATCTGGCAAATAAGATGGTGAGACTCCAGCTCCCTGGATGCAGGTGATGCTTCTCCGGGCTGGACCAGGTGAGCGTGACCTGTGTGACTGTCACAGAATAGAAATGGTAGCCAAGAAATTTCCATCCTACTTTTCAGCAAACAATTTTTGGATTATATGCCAGAGTGGTGTGTTTCAGCTCTTGCAACCATTCCACATAAATCCCCCCATCATGTACACTGTGAGTGAATACATTATTTCATCAATGAAGATAAAAGGCTGTGCTACATAATATAAAGACAATCAATACTAATAGCAGAGCAAGCCATACAATTCTTCTTTCCATCTTCTGTTGGCCTATCATCAGTATCAAAATATTCCATCTGAAAAGCATTTCAGGTGTTTGACTTTCTTCTTTCTCTCTATTGATGTTCTAACCTCACGGAGTACAGCTTCCAGGAGGCACCAGAGTCCTTTGAGGCACTTTTTCTGGTCCGAGGGCACAGACCATCACGGGAGACAGTCTGGGAGAGCCGTCCAGTGCATGGGCAGCAGAGGAGACGCTGGATGCGACAGCTAAGGCTTCTTTCATGGTAATAATTCAGGCAGAGAATTTCTAGATTAGCTAAATGGAATCAAAATGTTGCAATATATTTAAGTAATCACTTTTACAGGAAACATACTTTAAAACAGACAAATCATTTTGATGGAAAACTCGGAGCAGCTGAAGGTAAGCTTGTGCAATTTTTTTTAAAAGGTTCAATGTATCTTTGCTATGATTGACCATTAATACAGTATATGTTCAAAATACTTTTAGTGAGCCTTTCTTTTCTTTTTTTTTGTTTAATTTCTGTTTAATAAAATGTTCATGGGGGATAAGTAATAAGTTGTCTTTGGGCATCTCAGTAGTGATCATTAGTTTGCACTTAAAATTGAATTGCATTTAAATTTTGGTTATATACTTTTAAATAGAAACAAATGTTACACTGTTATCTTAATATACAGCAATTTATCACCTCTGAAAAGAAATAAATCAGTCTACTATAGACAGACAGTAAACTAGCAGGAAACAGAGACCAAAGGAAAATATTGATTTGAGTGGCATTAAAGGTGCCGTGCAGTTGTGTGTCACAGACCTGTCATTCCTTTTAAAAGACAAAACAAAACTCACAGTTTTTCAGAAACCTGAAATTTTGATTAGTTCGATAAGAACTTCCCTGCTATTTAAAACACATCCTGGGAGTCCAGCTGTGACACTGCCACTGTTTCCATGCCAGCTGTGTCCTCTCACCATCTAGGAGAAGACCACCCATCATCTTCCCAGGCTTGGTACCTCCTAACTTCTGCTCCGTCACAAGCAAGGGTTGTTTTTGTAGGTGGAGGAGGTTACCCAGGCAGTAGTGAAGCTGTGGGCTCCTGTGGTCCCAGCAGAGGAGTGGCGTGATGAAGCTTCCTGAGAAGATATAGCATGATGATTTTGGGTCCAGCAAAGCATGCTCTGGTCTCTCTGCTGAAGAGCACTGCTTGGTTAGGGCTGCTGCAAAGGAGACATTTGCCTGATGAGTGTTAACATCTGACGAAAGCGATCCAAATGGCTTGCTTTTCCACTGCCAACTTGCTATGGATTCAGGGCTGCACATGGAAAATCCCAGAGCCAGATGGCTGGAGAGCCGCCGTCTGCCTCCCTGTGGTGCGGGGTGCTGGCGGGATGAGGCTCTGCCTGCACGGTTCCTCAGTGGCTCAGGGAACTGGAAAGATGCTGTTTAGCTTAACATCACAGTAAGAACTGTGACACAGTCATTTTACTGACTGATGCAAAATATTTTGGGAATCCTGCCCAGAGTGATAAATCATTGCCAGATCAATACTTTTTGGGGGGAATTGCAGGCAAAGGAAAGTGTCAGGCTGATATTTATCTCCAGAAAATGCTATTATATAAACTTTTTAAAAGCTAACTTTTAATTTAAAAAGCTGTCCCCTCAAATACGTTTTATTCTAATCCTTGAGAGGAGAGAACCTTTTAAGTCCAGCGGAAAATGTTAATAAACCTTCAGACTGTGGGGTTTTTTTTTCCTAATTCAGTAATACCTGTCAGCACCTTTCTTTCCCCACTTTCACCTTAACAAGTTAATACACTGCACTGCCTCCAGCTTGTGCTGTGATTATTAATTAACAGACTCTTCAGAATGGATTTTTGTTCCTCTTTTTGTGCAGTGGCAACAGCCATTCATGTTTCATACAGTCTGGTGGACATCTTTGGGCGAGACCATCCTCAGGGGACTCTCTGCCTCTTCCAGTACGTTTCACCAGGCATCCACAGCCCCAGGCGTGAAACACTGATTTTGTCCTGTGCGATGTCCACCTCCTTCCCAGGCAACATGCAGAGATAGGGAGCTGCAGGAGCTGATTTTACTGCTACGAGGTGACCCCTTCCTCTATGCAGAGACCCGTTGTTCCCGTAGCAGCAGCAAAAGGTAGTTGAACACTGCCTGCTGCTCTTTTATTTTTCGGAGGGTATGTGCTGCACATCAGATACTCTCACAGCAGCAACTGGTGCCACCATCCCCCACCGGTCCCCAGCATCCCGGGGCTATCCTGTGTGCCAGGTGAGGTAGATATATGCAGCCCTGAGTTTGACTGTAGGTCCTCGTATTTAGGTCATAACACTTGAGTAAAATGCAAATAAACTTCCTGCTGTCTTGTGGCAAGCAGGGATATGACCCGTTTGCCTGGTGACTGTCCCCCTGCCATGAAATCCTGCTCCCTACGTGCTGGATTACAACAGTACATGCTGTTGTACCAACAGATTTATCAACTGTGCAAATCAATACATTTCTTAAATTAACTGTACTAGGGTGGCAGCAAGACTGCCTGAGTCAAATGCAATCTCATGCTGCAGTGGACAAACATGAAATATAATGCTTTCCACAGGCTGATAAGCCCCATTTTATACCATGTCTTTGTCCTGCCATTCTTCCAGCACTGCCCTGTTATTAACAGGGTCTTTGCTCCCTGTGTTTTGGCCCTGTTCAAGTTGAATTCTGTGTTTCTTGTACATGGGTAAAAGCAGCACTGCATGGTTGTCCACCGAGGTCTTGGGGCTGCTCTATGCACACCCCCACGGAGACATCCAACGTGCATGTTCACTTTTGCTCGGCTGTGGTTTATGGGCACGCAGGTCTGCAGGACTCCTACCCTCCTGCGCATTGCATCCACCTGCTCTCGCTAAGACAGTGGATTTCCAGATCACATCCTTCACACATTTTCTTCCAAGTGCACCCATCCTATGGCATTTGCTTTGTCTGGAAAATATGTTATTTTATCAAAGAATAAAGTTGCAGTATTAGAGATGAATGCTCAGATAGTTACAGCTTAGTCGCACATCAGTAATGGACTACACAGATTATTTAGCTATTTTTTCATCACATATAGCTATTTTCTATGATATTCTGTGTGTGTTAGGCACAGTATACTCTGACTGAATGCCTGTATTTCAGCATAGGCTAACACCATAATGACGAAAATGGGAAAGACAAGTGATTCATTTCTCAAAATTATCCATATCCCCACATTTCAGACAACTGGCCATGATAAGATGCCTTGCACAGCGTTTCAGCCATGTTGCATGTGAGACTGATTGAAAGCTGGAAATGAATCTTAAAGAAAATGACATAAAACTATTTACCTGTATTCAGCGGTGGCCAGCAGGACTTCATGCTGATGTACCGTCAACATCTCTCCTCAGCCTTATGTTTAATTCAGTGCAGAGCTTGTAGTGGAATAACATCAAGTCAAGCTTTTATTAAAATTTCCTTACTTGAAGTCTCAAAGCAACCAGTGTCATTAGAGTTTAAGCATGGTGGTGAATCAGGAACCAGGAGAGCTGTTAGGTGGAACAAGAACATTTCAAGATTAGCACTTGGATTCAATTAACTGGCTCCTACCCTTTCTTCAGCAGCTCCCTCTGCTCGCCTATCACTGCCTCTGGGGAGGGGTCTCCCTTCCTGGTACCCCCAGCCTGCGTCCAGATGGGCCACCACTGCTGAGCAGGTAGGGTGAGCTCCTGCTTCCTTCCAAGCAAGGAAGGCTGAGACTCCCCCTTAGCATCTCTCAGGTTGAAGTTAGTAACGGGCCCTCCATCCCATTTTATTTAAATACCCAACATACTTTGCACCGCTCAGGCATGGCAAGAGGCTTCTGTCGTTCCAGAACAGAAGTGGCCTGTATGGCACCGTCAGATAGAAATAGATGGGTTGGTTTGTACGTTTCAACCGATATCTCTGATGGCTTTTCCTAAATTTGTTGGTTGAATGTGGTCTGCTGTTCTAGTGTGAAGCAGAAGCCAGTGATCCAGATCGTGGACAGCAACCCACCCCAAGAACCATGTAGTCATTAGTTAATAGAGAATTATTAATCGTGAGGTTCATTTCAGAACTGTGAGTTGCAAGGTCCAGTGTTGGATGGAAAAAATCAGGAGGAAGAATAGTGGGAGTTTTTTTTATAAAATAAAAAATTCGAGGGAAGAAAAAAAAAAAAGAGGGAAGGATTTAAAATGTCAATATAAAGGTAAAAATTTGCGATGAGAGCCTGAATAATCTGAGCTGGGAAGGACTATTTTAAGTCTTCCAGAAAACAGGTCCACTGAGAAGCCATGAGCTCCCAGAGATGGGTGAACCAGTGGCCCAGGTGGTCACCTCCCTTGGCCCAAAGCTGAGGACAATGAGGAAGGGGCTGGAAGTCTTTCATCCCTCTGCAACCTCCTCTCTACTCGGGGGCTGGGAACTGCTCTTAACCCAACTGATAAACTGCTCAAAGCACTGGGTCCAGGGAGAGACTCATGTTCTGCTTGTGCCTGAGGTCTGAGACATCCCGCTTTGCTTGGGGAGGGGCAGTACCTCCAGCAGCAATTGAGGGGACTCAGGATGGCAAAGAGAAAAGGAATTTTATTGTTGAGAACAGTTGATGATATACTTTCTTTATTAAATGACTGGAAGCCCTGTGGAAGCACTGGTTATATTAGACACAGGGGTATGAACCCCCCAGGGGCTACTCGAGTGCCATCGGGGACTGGTGCAGCCCTGGCAGAAGCTGTCCCCATTATCCCCCACTCTGGGGTGCAGCGAGCATCCCTCCTTTGGCAGGGAGGGGAGTCCTAGCAAAACCCTGCTGCTGGCAGGAAGGGGAGGGCAGAGCCATTTTCTGATAGCACGTTAAATTAGAACATACTTTTTGCCTCATTCCTTGTGTACCTGTCTCTGACACATCAGTGTAAACAACAAAGAAAAAACCAAACTGATTGTCAGGTTGGTTTTTCTGATGCGGTGACTCATAACAGTGCAGCACCTCCAACATCAGCTGCGATGGTTTCTAAATAATACTAAGGAAGAAGCCGTCAAGGCTCTTCTAAACTTTACAGGACTGAGATAAGATCTGTCATGAGTGCTGCCAGGGCCTGTGGTACCTCAAATACAAAACCAAGTTCTAAGTATGGTGTCTTTCCAGCTTTCTTGTGACTCATGCAAAAGGCAGCAGAGTGTGTGAAAAAAGGTACTCATGTTTCGCGTGACACTTTAACAGGTGGGAACCTTCTTGCACGACATCCACTGGGCCGCGTGGCAGCTCGGAAGGCCAAAAGGTGAGTGAGTTCCAACACTTCTGTTGGCCCAAGAGAGGTGTCAGGCAGGAGGAGCCTTCCTCCTCCTGTCCCCACATGTTTCAGGGACACAGAGACACTGTCTCCATGCAGGAGACACTTTGGGGAACACCCATGCAGAAGAGGCTCTGCCTAGGAGGAATAAGTGGCAACGGTGGGAGCAGAGTCCCCACCACCACCAGAGTCATGTCCATTTGTTTTTCTGGTTAAGTCAATCAGATGGACACCAAGGAACAGCAATAGCACAATAAGGATTAGTGTGCTCACACTTATAGTCATTTATTCTTATGTCATGACAAAACCCACAAAATTGCTGCCTCTGAGCAAATATCTTCATCTATTATGTAGAGATCTCAGCTACATCTTGTTCTTGCATTCTTCACAACAAGCTGTTTTCTGGTAATCCCAAATTTTACCATTTGACTTCTCCTGGACACTTAAGGACCGGTGACTCCCCGTCGATGAGGTGTGGCGATGCCACAGCAGCAGGTTTACTGCTCTGCTCCCAGACGGGACTCGGGGTGGTGGGACATACAATATCTGCTCTGCAGAATGAAAGCGATGAAAAAGACAAGAGGAAACTGTCTCAAGCTGTTCCAGGGGAGGTTCAGGCTGGGCATTAGAAAGAACTTCTTCACTGTAAGAGTCGTTAAGCATTGGAATGGGCT
>NW_009592924.1:91028-93200 GCF_000690535.1 Cariama cristata | reverse complement strand
GGTGGAGTCACCATCCCTGGAGATGTTCAAAAAATGTTTAGATGTGGTGCTTTGAGACATGGTTCACTGAGTTTAGCGGATATGGTGGTGTTGGGTAGAAGGTTGGACTTGATGATCTTTGAGGTGTCTTCCAACCATAATGATTCTATCATTCTATGACTCTGGTGTGGATGGGAAACTGTGGGTGGGTAAAGAGCAGATCTCATGTCGTTCATCCTTGTGGTAGGTGTTTTCTGTAGTGTTTCATGAAATTGCACACAGAGGAAGCTCACTAAAACACTCTGCATTCAATCAGAGTGTTTAATTCCTCTTTACTTCACCACTCACAGTGTCAACCAGTGGTTTTGCTTCCAGAGTTTCCCATCCCGTTCTTTGTTGTGCTCACACTGGAGAAGATCCGTGCACGCATCGAGGCCAAAAGTTGCGAAATCTCCATTTTTTTATGAAGTTCATCCTTTCCTCTTGCAAGTCCTTATACATGCCGCCATGTGCCAGCTGCTCGCTCCAGCTGGGCTGGCTGCACGGGCACAGGGACTAGGAGCTCACGGCAACCCAGCAAAGCACCCAGCTTTACCCATCCCTGGCACCACTACGCAGACATGTCAGCATATCTGCAACAATTTTTAAACAATAACTAGGTAGGTAATTAAGATAAAAGTGTAAAAAAATCCCTTTTCTGGAAGGTATAACTTGTTTGAACAGAATTTCTTATGTGGGAACATGAAAAGTGACAAATGGGAACAATTTCATGCAACATGTAATTAAACTGTACAACTTATTATCACTGGGAGTTGCTACGGCAAATAATTTATACAAATTCTAAAGGAAGGGAAAATATACACAGATAACAACAATACCCGGTTATCTGACTTACCGCTGAAAAGAACAGAATTTGTAAGTCTTGCTCACAGTGCTGAGCAGCTGGGATGTTTCTGGTTTGCTTTCCCTGAAACAAAAAGTGGCTTGCTTTTGATTTTGTTTTCTTACATTCATATTTTGAATAGAAATTAGGCACGCTCTAAATTAAAATGTAGTTTCAGAATAATTTTTTTCTTTTTATTATTTTGGAGTAGTTGGAACAGAACATTTCTGCTGTAAGATATTCCTTCCTTCTCCTTTCCCTAGGAAGGGTCAGGATATGTAGCAAGATTCTTGAATATATTTTAACCAATCCGAAGGTCAATTTTCATTGAATTAAGTAATTTTCAGAACAATTTAAACTCATTTCTTTGCCTTAATTTTGTGCTTTAGTTATGAATGCTTAGCTACTAATGGTAACTAGTTGTTACTATTTTGCTAGTTACACACATGTGCTGAAGCCCTGCTTCCTGGGAAGTGGCCAGACATCACCTGCTGATAGGAAGTAGAGAATAAATCTTTTGTATCTTTTGTTTGCCTTTGTTTCAACGTGCGGTTTTTGGTTTTGCTTTAATAAACTGCCTTTATTTTGACCCACGAGCTTCTTTTCCATCTTATTTTCTCCCCACCTCATCCTGCTGAGGATGGGAGTGATAGAGCAGTTTGGTGGGCACCTGGTTTCCAGCCAAGGTCAACCCACCATGGTTATTTAAGTAATTAATTATTATTTAATTTGGTTACTGACTTAGTTTATTATTCAGTTAGTTATTAAGGTTTCATTGCTAATGTTCAGTTATCAGTCTCAGGCCATGAGAGGGAATGACCAGTGTGTACCTCCAGCCCTTGTCAGCCTCCCGGGACTGGGATGCAGCAGCGGCGGCAGCGCTTTGGGGCAGACGGAGTTAGCCCAGAGCAAGGTTCACACTTCTAATTAAAGAACTGACACTAAGCATTCTTTAAAAAAGCAGCTGTACACCACGCTCATCCTTTGAAGGCACTGAGCACATCTCAGAGCCCCCTTTGTCATGCAACAGAGGGCAGTGCTTGACCCAGATGGGAAGGATGGGGATCCAGGTAGGACCCTGATGGGGCTGGGGGGACTGGATGGGGGGAAGCAGTCTCCTTGGTTTAATTTGGGGTAATTTTTTTCAGATGCAGTTTGCATGACTTTGGTGTTCAGGAGTCTGCTAATGTAACAGCTAAATGGGATTTGGAGTTAAACTGTGACTCACATTTTCTGGAAGGTTTATAGCTTCAAGTATATTAATTATTGACAAACTGATTGCTTCCCAGAATTTTACAGTGCTTGTAGGG
>NW_009592924.1:85052-90983 GCF_000690535.1 Cariama cristata | reverse complement strand
TCTTTCCCTCAACATAGCTGACATTTTGAAAATTTATCACTTCCAGCAGAGTTACAAATTGGTCAAATTGGTCTTCATTTTTATTTTTTCATTCTTTTAGAAAGTGTTTTATATTAAAACAGTCACGTACTGAATAACAGTAGCTCTCTCTGATGATGAGCTTTGCAACCACCTTCCCAATTTTCACAATTTTACACTCTTAGATTCCAAGATGGTTTTCTGACCTGCCGGTTCAGGAAACCCTATACACAGCACAGACAGTAAAGGCAATAATTCCCTTTTTTTGTGTGTGTTTAGACTGAAAAATGGAAATGGAAGACTGATGGGAAAAGAAAGGGTTCGAGTGCATTTTGTTTGCATTCTGTCCATTTAATAATAATTAAACCACATTAAGAAAAGAGTGAAAGTGGAACAGGAATAATTAAATTAGCAATTACAAAATGACACAATAGCTCGATCATTTCTGCATTTCTTTCTCATAGTATTTTGAGCGATGGGTCAGCCACATCCCCTTCTTGTGAGCAGTGATGTGTATCGGAGCTGATGAGACCGATGGCCCCAGCCGGCTCTGCCCCAGGCAGGGCTGCTCCTCTGGCACACACAGTGCATTTTAACATGCACAAGTACCCACGAGCCATCAGCTGGTACACATGACAAATAAACACCACATTTATTTCAATTTTGATGGTAAGTAGATGGAACTGCTCACCAGTGGTTGCAATCTGTAATTTCACTTTTCTCACCTTGCTTACAGACTTTCTCACAGTTCTTTCTCACCATTCTGTACATTTCTCAGCAGTTGGAGCCCTGAACAGCCCTGAGATCCCCCAGCAGAGAAAGCTGAGCCCCTTCGGAGGGTTGCAGGGGTTTGCAGGGAGTAGCTGGGACTCCTTCATCCTTCTGTCCTCGCTGCAGCCCATCTCTGACCCTGCCAGGCCAGGGGAGACATCAGGGTGGCCACAATCCCATTCCATCAATGTGTGTGTCTGTGCAAACATCCTTTTGCAAATGCTATCTGGAAAAAAAAAAGAGCTATTTTAGAAACACTGGCATGCTGTGTTTCCAAAATTAAACACACTGCAGTGTGCCCACGGCAGCTGCTGTGCAGTGCTGCTGGGATGCTGCTGCTGGCTGGGGCTGGCAGTTGGCCTGGGTGCCAGAGCACGGTGGGGATGTAGGGGGACCGTGGGGGCAGAGGGTGACTTTCATGATGCTGTGGGCTCTGGAAACACTTCCTCTGCACTTGTACCCCCAGCCAGGAGCTGGGGAGCCCTGGAAGTGTGGCTCTGGGGCTCACAGCCGCAGGATTACCACCGTGGGTGACCTGGCTCGTGGATGACTGGGCTGGGGATGGAGGAAACCCTGTGGGGAGCTGCTCTATCATGGGTCGATGGGACTGTCTGTGCAGGGTGGGACCGGCTGGGGCTGTGTGGAAATGGCTCAGTGCTTATTTGACCTATTCGTACTGGGTCATTTTGTCATTTGCATGTAAGATACACAAAGTGTCCCCTCAGCTCCTGCTTGACCCGGGGACATCCTCGTGTATGATCCCAGATACCAGCCCAGCATGTGAAGGCTTGCAGGACTGCCTGAGCATCTCCACTGGGAGGGAGGTCCCTGCTCACCAGCCCGGGGAGGGGGGGTACATGTTCATTTTACCAGTCCTCACCCACCTTCCTTTCCTGCTTGCAGAAGATTTTTTTTTTTGGGGGGGGGGGGTAAAAACATATTTCTTTTCCAAAAATTTGTAAAGTTGGAGCAAATCTACTGGGTTTAACGTCACTTTTCATGCAGCCCAAAGTATCTACACTTTGACTTTCACAAATCTCAAAGGACAAAAAAGACCCCCCCATAAGCACCACTGCTGAAGGGTCAGGATGGTGCTGGGGCTGGCAGCTCCGTCTGCCTGAACTCACATTTGGTTTCCAGCAGTTTCCGTGGCCTAGTCCAGATGTGATGCCGTGAATCACACCACACAAACACAAATGCCACCACTCAGGGACACAAATGGCTCTCCCCAGCAACTGAACTGGAAGCAGGCATTTAGACCCCTGCACACCATGCACCATTTCCACAGGCCAGTTCAGGATGCCATATGGCAAAATACGGTCCACAATAATCCGGATTTCTTCTCTGTTAGAAAGCAAAATACCCTCTTGCAACACAGCAATGGCATTTCAATGTTCCAGAGACACCGTGGCACACAGTGCTCCAGGAAAGCTTCATCAGCCTCTTCACCCTTTCCCAGATCAAGTCAAAGCATGGCCACTGAGTCAGGAGAAACTCTGCACCCACTGCTCTGCTTGTTGTAATATTTCCCTCATAATTTGGATTCTGTTTCTGGCTGTCAGCTTTCTCTAGGAGACCTCTTGCTGGGCATCTTCTCAGATCCGCCTTGCCAGGTGCAGCCTGGCTCTCTCCAGCTCCCATCACGTCTTTGGCAGCCCCTGGGTGCATCCTCCAGCCTGGCACCTGCGTTGGCACAACGGCACCAGGACAGTAAATTGATATGGAAATGCCACTAAAAGTTTAGCTGGCTGATCCAAGATAAATTGCCTCCTATCAATTTAAAAAAAAAAAAAAAAAAAAAAGTCAAACGCGTGGATCTGGGTGTCAAGAAGCCTGCAATAAAACATCTGTGTGACCTTTCTAGGGGACAAAAACCATTTTGGGCAAAATGTTGTGAAAAACCACACTTTCTATGGGAGCATTATTCCAATGTGAAGTCTGCAGCCAGCTCCTTTAATTGATTGCAAGTGTCCATTGTTGCCAACTATCCACTAGATTATTCAAAGGAATAATTTTCATATTATGACTGTTTCTGTGCTGTGTATTAATCATTTACTATTCATTATTTCTGAACTGTGACTGACCACCTAAATTGAGTGCACTATTTCTATTCTTCAATTAGGTAATTGAAATGCTCTTTAAATCAGAGTAATTAGCAGTATGCCTTTTCAGCTGAATTATTTTTTATTCTAAATTAATGGAAAATTCTGGGACTTGTGAGCTATTATGCCCATTATTTGGAGTGATCTGAATTCTATCAGATAAAGAGTGGTATGAATTTGTGAGCGCCTTGAACAAACCTGACAGCTTCTATTTGTAAAAATATTAACAATTCTGTTTTCTGATAATTCAGCCGGCTCTAACATTTCAGAATATTTCAAACGCAATTTGTAACCAACAAGGCATATTAGTTACAGAAGCCACAAGTTAGGCGTCAGCATACTAATGTTGTTTCCTCAAGACGGTGGAAATAACTAATTTTCATGCCTTCTGAGTTCTGCTTTAGACAGTACACCACTAAGATAATAGCTGATCAAATGAACTGATATATATGCTGTATGTGCTCTTTTGAATGTCTCTATGAATTTGTTTTGAAAGTTTTTGCTCCTGTTTTGTGTTCACATTGTGGGTATTTTCCAGCAAATGATTTAACCAGCCTTAGACTATTAAGTTTCTTTGCTGAAAAAAGAGATCATTGAAATTCACAGGTATAAATATTCACAGCACAAATCAGACTACATACCTTCAGCTAAAAAGGAATGTAGCGTAAGGCCCTCAGTGAATAGTTACAAAAATGGAGCTTTTTGTTCCTAAACTATATGCAGCTCCTGATTTGGTATACATTATAAAAAAAATTTCACTTTAAGCACATACATATTGCTCAGTGGAATGAGTCACATATTTAAACACTGAGCCAAGTCGGAGTCCCCAGTCCCTCCGTCCTGCAAACACTGTCTGCAGGCTGCTTCGCATTAGCATCTCCGAATGAACTTGCTGCCTCTTGCATACTCAGAGCAAAGACTCTTTATTTAATAAGTTGTCTTATCTCATTTCTCTGTTCGTGCTGGCGATGGCAGTGTTCTAGTCCGGCGGAGAGCAACAGGCTAGCCAGACCTCAGATCTCTCTTTGAACGCGATGGCAACCGGGGAGCGGAGGCAAGAAGGGAGATGAAGGCGGCTGGGTCCCAGGTAAGCTGAGCCTGGGCAGCCTTGGCTTTGCTGTGATGCTCTCTGCTGTGACCACAGGCTCTTGGAAATCTTGAATTGTTCCTTGGATTGTTTCAATACTACGTTGAAATAAAGAATACAATTCAAAGATTTTATTGTTGTTACTATTGCTGCTATTAATTATCTATTTATGGAAGTTATAGAGCTATCTATAAAGTTTGTTTTATCTGTGTTATGCAACAGCCCAGTGTCCCCCTCTTTCACTTGCTCTCTCATTTGTAGCTGAGTAGCACGATAAGAAAGCATTGTAGAGATTGGCTATTCCTATTTTATATTCAGAACATGAGGCTTTACAAGAGGAAATGCCTTGATGTATCTGCTATTTTATTTTTAATGAAAACATTTCTTGCGCTGAAAAAAAGAGGTCACTGCACATCTCTTAGAGTACAAATTATTGCATATGCACAGAAGATGGAAAAACACTAAGGATGGATTTGGAGTGCTAAATTCCCCACTCGATAGCACCTTTATAACATGCAAACAAGGTAAAACAAAGCACCACATTGTGGGGTTAGGAGCACACAAAAAGATCATCCCTGGAGCAATACCACTCCCCTGAGACGGTGTACTGAAAAGCAGAGGAAGATAAGTTTTCTTTTTGAAAAATCTTTGTAGAGGAGTGAAAAAATCACTCAAGGACAAAGGACTGATGGCTCTGAGATACCAAATATCTTCCCTATAAGGGCCTGAGTGCAACAACTGAATAAAAGAGGTATCTCCAGAGCAGAGAAAGAATTGCTTCTGCTCTCTCAGGAGTCCCTCAGGAGGTCATTTGCTCCTGCATTGAATTACTGCCTTTCCTTGCTGCTGCTTGGTTGATCCTCTTCCCTTTCCAAAAGAATGACAGAACACAAAATGGTGACTTTTTTTTTTTTTTCCTAAAGTATTTGTTCAAATTCCTTCATAACTGAAGGAAGAAAACAGCTTTATATGCAGGGAAAATGTAATACAATTTGCAAGTATTAATTTTGAGTTTCTCCTAGCATTTTGGTTCACAGGAGCATGCACCGCAGGGCGAGGGTGCTGAATGTGCTAACAAGGGTATCCAGGCACCGAGAATAAAATGTCTGTGGAGCACGACCTTTTCTTGTTATGGTGGATTAGTGTTTTCCATGTGCCTGTTGGTGTCACTCTGCATCGAATAAAGCTCTGGGTATTCCTTTAATAGCTGTCTCCATTACTGCTCATTCCTCACTGCAGAAATAATGAGGTTTTATTGCTCCCACACCGACGACTGAGGGAAGAAGTTTGGGGGTAGCGCTGTCATTTACACGGTTCCCATGTTCCCTCCCGAGCATCCCGTCCCACGTATTTTGCTGATGCAGAGCCAAGCAGGAGGTGATGTAGCCCGGGTGTGGGGTGGCAGCGGGGTCTCAAGTCTCTGCCCTGGGCTTGGGGCTAAGCCCATGAGGTTGGTGGGGAGCGGGATTGAGAGACAGTGAGGAGCAGGGATGCTATCCCAGGAGTTACGGCCAAGGAGATGTGACAGGCAATGGGCCACATCCCACCCTGCATGGACAGCGGTGTGGGATCCACTGTCCCTGTGCCACAGTCCCCTGCTCTTCCTTCTCCCCTGAAGACTGCGACCGAGCATGCGTGGAACATCCAGCACTCTGCCTCTAACCCTGTAATTGTGGCATTTTGCATAACAGGAGTATAAGCACTGTATTAAACTAAACTTTTGTATTTATGTTCCTGGCATGACAGATGGATAGGCAGAAAGACTTCTGGCAAGGTCCATAAATCTCCTTCCTGAGCTATTAATCAACCCCAAATTGCACGTCTAATGCGGTAGGAACACCTTAGGCTTAGGCTTAGACAAGCGAAGGTGGAGGACAGGAGACACTTGCAGCCTGTGTTTGCTACGGAGGCTGAGCTCCCTACGGCCAGGCCGGAGGTCCCGCCATCCGCTGA
>NW_009592924.1:68776-85012 GCF_000690535.1 Cariama cristata | reverse complement strand
GGTGAGAGGGAGAGGGGTCTTGCCTGGCAGTCAACGGGATGCAGGGGATGTGTCTGAGGGGCAGGTCCCAGCCCTACTTCTGGGGCTGTCGAACTCTTCTGTTGACGACTGGTGGCAGATTTGACAGAGGTCACTACTGCTGGGAGTCACTCATACTAAATGAAAGGTTGTCCCTGTATTTTTTCCATGGAAATGAGAATCAGGATGGGGGTTTCAAGGTGCAGCTTCATTGCTGAGATGCGGTGGACTCTGTTCACTCCTGCTGGCATACCCAGCCCGTCCTCAGGAACAGAAATCAAAAGATTTGGTTTTCTGAGCTCGTAGTACTAAAACTCAGCACTTTCTGTCTTGAGGTTGTCTGTGGCTCATCAGTAGAAATGGAGTGACTTTCATGCTGAAGTGCCTTTTCTAGTAAGTTAAGTGCCTCAAAAAATTATAGCAACCCTGACTGACTATGAGTGCATGTTTCTTTGAAGCTACTAGAATATTTTCATTAAATATATTTGATTTTTCCAGATAATTTTTAGGGAAAAAAAATGTACTGCAGTTTTCTGTTGCAAAGATCTTTATTAAACCTTCTGCCTGTGTTTTTATAAACAGGCAGTCCTCAGACAGTGTTTCTCGACGAAGTTTGTGTTTAGCGCATCAGCATGTGGTTTGGGATGATGAGTCACTTTGGTCTTGCTTTGGGCGCTCTTGTCCTTTCAAAAAATGGCCAAAGGCACAGCTGTTGTTGGCCTAAGCAGGCCAGACACTTCGAACTGGGCTTGCTGGGTGAGGCACCAGGAAAGACCAAAGCTTGTGGTGCTGCCGAACAGATGGGCTGTTCTGCACCAGCCTGGGCTCACTCAGGGCACGTGGCATCGCTGCAAAATCTGGTCACAGGGCAGAGGAGATAAATTTAACATTAAAAAAAAAAAATCTTGGGCATCAAATGCTTCATAAACAAGTCACATATCAAATTCTAAGTCATGTGATTCCCTTCAGTGTAAAAATTCTCCTGCACACGGGCTGCTGCAACACATCAACAGAAAATACTGTTCAGCTGCAGCAATTAACACATAGGGCACAGCGAGATTCGGAATTTGGATGTTTGGAGGCATCACATAACAGTATTGTGTTAAATAGATCCTATGCCATACGCATGCAGCACATGAATGTGAGGGGTATGTGAGGCAATGTATAAATTTAAATTACTGTGTCATCCTGTCAGCCTCTTTTTTCTTCTCCAGAGTAAATCTACATTAAAAGATAAAGAACAAGGTCTTGTACCCTGTAAAAAGCAAAATCTGATTTCAGTTTTTTTGAGTGAGGTATTTTTCATTTTACATTTCCCGTCTCAGACTTCATTAAGTATTTTATGTGGCTTGCCCCTGCTGCTGTCCTTGTACTCAGGATGCGACTGAAGAGGTGCGTGCCGTCCTGACTCAGCTGCTCTTTGTCAATTGTGTTGTTAGTCTTGTCATGCTCTTCTCTGGGTTATCCATGCACTAAAAATACCCCTTCAACTGAGTCAAATTCCCTGAAGTATCTCCTGTATATACGTAGAACACCAGATGCTACAGTGCTGAAATTCCCATGAAGTATTTGAATTTAAGGCAGCCTTTGTCTGGTGTCTAACCTGAGTATTTGGTGCCCTGAGCAGACTGCGGAGATGCTGAGAGCGATACCGGTTGGTAGGTGGTACTTTTGTGATAAGACTCTGTTCAGGTTTCAATATCAATGTGTACGCAGCCTTTTCCTTCTCTGTCGCCACTGCCAAGCCAGCCCTTTCCTCCAGGGTTTCATTGGAATTCAATTTTGTTATCGGCTCTGAAGAGCTGCTGTTTCTGTTCAGGTCCCGCCGTTAGTGGAAGCTGCCTTGTTGTAGGACAAGTTGCTCCCTCATCTGTTGGTACTTCAGCCTTTTACCTCCTGTCTCTGGGTTGCCCACACACAAATACCTCCCCAGATCCCTGATTCCCCGTTTCTGTGGGCTGGAGAGCACTTCCTCCAGGTGAAAAATGAGAAAAATCCAGGCAGAATTTTTAAAATATTTGAATGTTTTCTACTTCAATTTAACAAGTTACCACGGTACACCTATATCTCTGCCATTTAACCTGATATATGTCTTAAGAAAGTCAGCAGCTCTGTTCAGTAAAGACCACTCATTCTCCCATAGCCCAGCAAATAGGTGCCGATTCCTTCCGCCAAGCCCTGCTCTCCATGACCTGCTTGCGGGCTCAGCGTTCATTGGCAAGGTTTCCTACCTACATTGCTCCACACAAAAAGCCAGACCTGGTTCATTTTTTTCCCAGTCATCTTGTGATAGTAGTTTTTTTTTTAGATTTCTTATGGGCTTAGTATACTGGTAGCACAAAAAAACCCCCTTTATTATCAGGTGTTTTCACACATGAATGCATCTTCCAGCTCCACCCACCGCTGAAAAAGGCAGAGCGAGCAAGGTGCACTGTTTCAGAAGTTCTTGTGTGTAAGAAATGGTACCCTGACTAATCCCCTAGTGCCTCTGCTCCTTTCCATCAGCAATTTTACAGAGGGATGCGCCAGCACGCAACCAAGGCCAGCCACTCCAGGTCATGACAGAGCCCAGTATTTGAAAAGCCATGCTTATTTTCATGCAACTTTGTAGAGGTACACTTAAATGGTGACATTATTCATTTTGAATTCATCGAACAGGTATTTGCAATTGCTGTTCCTATGTTGTCAGGAAAAATTAAACCAAGCTTCTTCATGTTTAAGTCCCTACAGCTCATTACATGTGCCAAGATGTCAACATGTTGGAAAATATTTAGACAGAATTTTTTTTTGCAGATGTTTTTCCTGAGTGGCATTGCATAAGGCCTGGCATCCTCTCCTCATCACATGGGCATGGTCATGGGCTTCTCACCTGCCCTGGAGATCCAGAGTTCTGTTGGACCCATATTGGCAGGAGACAGGACTGGCAAGTCCCTGCTCCATCCTGTAGGTTTGTTCTGTGGAGTTTTGCACTGGGAACATCCTAAAATTTTAATACCAATGCATTTTTATGCAGAGGACAAGATCTGCGGCTAGAGGGAATTTCCATCACAGCTCTGTGTAAAACTTTCCACTGAAATGTAGCAAAACTCCATAAATTTAATACGTAATTTTGTCTTGATGGCCGTATTTGTATATACATTTTATTTTTAATTTAAATAACGTTCAAATGAAGCATGTCACCTCTGTTTTCACACACCAGTGCTTCTTTTTATTCTTACTTGTCTAGACCCTGCTTTTGCACAGATTTTAGAACCGCAGCTCAGACCCCTTCTGAGACTGAAAATAACACCCAAACTAACGCACGTGTCATCCCGTGTCAGCCTGTGTGTTAGGTGTTTGGGACCTATGGCTTAAAGAGACAAGCTTGTTTTAAGGACTCAGAAATATGGTTTATATAAAGTTTGACAAAATGATTATATCACTAAGTTCAGCCTAGTTGACTCATCACTGTTTTTACTTAGATTGTAAAAATTTTCAAGGAAAGTCATATCTTCAGTTTATGTGTGTAGTATAAATTGGTACTATAATCCCAAACCTGGGCTGATGTATTCAGTTGATACCATAATCCAATTCATAAATAAGAATTATTTAATGTCTCGTGCTACCTTGGGCCTTTCCTCTCCTACTTTTGAAACCACAGAAAAAGAAGGGTGGAAGGAAACCCAGGGGATGACCTGTCTCCTCTGCTGTCCTAAAACGTGCTCAGCTGCACCCACATCATCCTGAATGATAGAAAGCTGCTGAAACCTGACCTCAACTCCTTCCAGCAACGGGACCTTAACACCTTTGTCCACATCACCAGAACGGTTTTACAATGCCTGACTTGCATCTGCCTTGTGGTAATGGAATAACCTCATTCTCCTCTGCGATGACACCCAGTATCATAAATTCCCTTTCTCTTTGCATCAAGCTTTTATTTATTTGCAGACAGTTATTACTTTCCCTTAAGTTTTTTGTTTTGGTTGAATAATTGTAATTCTTTCCATCCTACCTCATCAATGCTAACTTTTAGAGCTCTGATGACTCTTGTTGCTCCTCCTGGCTCTTTGCAACTGCCTCATGTCCCACTGGAAGTCCGATGCCTAAAAGAGCAGTGGGGACCTTACCCGTGGCCATGAGACACCATCACTACTACTGGGGAAGGTCCTCATTGTCCCTCTCCTTGAAAAATAACTTAGGCTTAATATTTTGGCTGACATTTTCATCACTTCCAACCCACAGCATTGAAGGAAAACTTTGCTAAAACCAAAGCACGTGTTAGATCTCTTTCTGTTCAGTGACCTAGGTGGTTATTGCTTGGACACATTTCCCTGCTTTGCACTTTATTTTGTATTTGTTCACATCAATCTCCATCCGCATCTATTGGCTATAGACATCGTCTGCAGATATAACCCAGTTCCTTTTCCACCTGTTTTTTTTTTCATTATCTTAATCTCTTTGCCTTCTACTAATGATAAGAAATCGTGAGGTGAAATAATCTCTATGTACATTGTGACTTGTTTTGAAAAAGCTGGAATAAGAAAGCTGAAAAAATACAGTGCACCTCTTTCTACTATGTGAAAGAAAGTCACCGTGATCTCTTAAAGAAGCCATTCGAGGACAGATGCCAACAGTACAAGAGTATCACCAGGTTTGGAGGTAGCCTTGTGCAGATGGTGGAGCATCCTTTTTGTGAAATACATTGCATTACACCAAAATCATGCATATGCATTCATCAATGACATGGACAGTGGGATCGAGTGCACCCTCAGAGAGTTTGCAGATGACACCAAGTTGTGTGGTATGGTCGACATGCCTGAGGGACCTGGACAGGCTTGAGAAGTGGGTCCATGTGAACTTCATGAAGTTCAACAAGGTCAAGTGCAATGTCCTGCACATGGGTCGGGGCAACCCTGGGTATCAGTACAGACTGGGAAATGAAGGGATTGAGAGCAGCCTTGCCAAGAAGGACTTAGGGGAGTTGGTTGATGAGAAGCTCAATGTGATTAGATATTAGGAACAAACTCTTCCCGGTGAGGGTGGTGAGGCAGTGGCAGAGGTTGCCCCGAGAAGCTGTGGCTGGGCCCGCCCCCTGGAAGTGTTCAAGGCCAGGTTGGATGGGGCTTTGAGAAACCTGGTCTGGTGGGAGGTGTCCCTGCCCAGGGCAGGGGGGTTGGAACTGGATGGCCTTTAAAGGTCCTTTCCAACCCAAAATATTCTATGATTCTAAAAAGAGGTGCCTTGAAGTGTGTGAGAGACTGGACCCTGGGCTAACTGACCTAATCTCCACCTTTGATTTTACTGTAACGATCACCCTTCAACTGCACCTCTGGATCCCGACCGCGAGTCCCAGAAATAAAGTACACTGATTTTTTTCAATTATGGTTCATGTTGTTGGCTTGATGGATATGAAATAGGGTCTTGATAACAGATAACAATATTAATAATTCCTTTTGGTTAATTGAAAATGTTGTTTTAATGAAAATGGAGCACTTTAAAATGCCTGCCTCATAGGGACATTTATGCATTAGCTTTCTTCCCTGGAAGGCATGTGTTTGCTGCCAGGGGTTTCTTCCTCCTCAGTCTCACACTGGCTTGGGCTTATTTTTATACTTTTTATAAGACAATATGTTAATATGCTCTTTCCTCACAGGGACCCAGCTAAAGCACGACTTTCTTCCCCCATTAGCCGTTAGTTAAAGCACACAACATCTTCTCACAGCCGGTCAGTACAAAGAGCTAATGTCTGTAAATAGTGACTGTTTAGATTTGTTAGGCGTTGTCATGTGCAGTATTTACAGAGCTAAGCTAAAATAAGTTAGGTAGTAATCACCAGGCTGTTAAGCAATTGCTGTTAAACTAAAACAAGCTAAAAGCAGCTCAGGACAAGACAAGCCCAGACAAATCTTAACAACCAACACTCAGCTCAGTACAAAGCTGAAGGCATTTTGTTAGCAATGGCAAAAATTGTATTTACTAGGCTGTACCCTTTTGCTTCTGGGCAAGTAGAAGGCAGCCTTTCTCGCATATCCCTCTACCCTGCCATTTGAAGCTGTTGCTGCTGAAGCTTAATTCTGGCAGAGAACTCTTTAGGTGAGTGAGAAAAGTCCGGTTTTGTGGACTACTCTCCTGATTGCAAACTTTGTCCTTCCCGCCTGCCTCCAGAGGAGCGATGGGAGATGATGAGCTCAGGCAGCACCGTGCAAGGTTCTTGTGATGGCTGGGGAATTGCAAGGGCTTGGTGAGCAACAGCAACGGCCAGAGAGGGTAAACAGGAGTGGGCTTGGAGGGATGCGGTGAAATTTTTCTTCTAGAAAGTGGGATTCTGCAAAGATACAAAATGACAGCTAGATGTTCATTTTAAAGGAGTGGGTGAAGAAAAGGGCTATTCAATTCCTGATAAGCCAGATTTGCAGAGAAACTTTCAGGCTGAGCTGCATGTCAGGAATAGGTTGGGCTGTTGGAAACCAGACTGATGGACAAGATGATCTCCGAAGGTCCCTTCCAGCCCTGATGATTATGTGATCCTGTTATAAGTGGAATAAATGTGAATACATCATTTCCCTGCCCGTGTGCTCACCTCTTGTTTCTATTAGCATAAAGAGAAAGACTGAAGTGTTGTTCTAAATAAAGCTGTTTGTGGATTTAGACTACATAGATCATTGATACTGTAAATTAGTGACAAATTATTAAAATTAGGAGGCGAAGATTTGATAGTGCCTGACAAATAATACTGAGAAGTGGAATTGCAAAACAATATAAGCAAATTATAGCCTTCAGATACAAAAAAGAAATACAATGGGACAAAAATCTTACCAGATGGTAAAGTCTAGCCTCACTTACTGGATATATTCAAAAAAGGAATGTTTCATGAGCATAAAGATTGTGGATAAGAATTTTAGTTGATGCTAGGTGAGGATTTTTATGAGAAGGCGTTATGTTCCAGACTTTGGAAGAAGCAGAAGTTTCGGTAAAAATAAGAACGCAAAATGGAGCTGATTTCATTTGGGGGGAGGGGGGGAAGTCAATTCAAGTTTCAGCCCAAATTGGACTAAAACCCTAAAACACAGAAACAATTCCTGTGTACCGGACTTTTCTAGGCAGACAAACCTATTACAGAGCATCAGAATGAGGACCATTAAATCCAGTCCTCTGGTATTGAAGGCCTTCACATTGTATAACTGTCGGTTTTAACTCATCAGTCCCTCTCGGACTTTCCCCTTCGCCTCATGACAAGAAGTTCTCACATATCCCTGCCGTTGCCTTGAAAACCTTCTGCTTCCAGCCCAAGTTTCCTCACGGAAACACAAAACGCGTCAGGGTAAACCGTGGTGGAGTTGTTGTACAGTGAACTATTACCAGATACGTAATTTTTAGAACAAAATAATTTAGATTCAAAGGCTTGCCATATTTTGGCTGAATTTAGCTTCATGCAGTAATTCCCAACGATGTCTGCTTGGGATATTCAATGCAGTAAGGAAATAAGAAATTTTAAAAACCACAATTGTTAGGCTTTGAATTAAATTACTTCAGTAGACCACAACAGTACAAAGAAAGGGTAAAGATGTAAATTGCAATATAAAGAGTATCAACATTTTTTTCCTGAGTTTCCACAACCAACAATAAAACTACTGGCAAAAAGTCAAGCATCTTATATTTCCACTTAAGAAATGGAACAGTGGAAATGTTTCTCTCCATGGTGTTTGTGCTCCTGTGGCTCAGGAGACACCCATGCAAGTGACAGATCAGGAAGGGAAGAAATACTTCCAAGGCAAGTGCTGGGAAAGAATAGTCAGCTAAAAGCTGAAATGAAATGGTGCAATAAAAAAGTTTCAGAGAAGAAAACAAGTACCAGGATCAATTCAGTACTCCATGCACCAAGTACCAGGATCAATTCACTACCCCATGCACCACTTGCTATGGTCTGAGAGACATTTCAAGGTGATGACAACTCCGCATGTGCATGTGCCGTGGGGTTTGGTCTGCAGAGCATCTTGCTGCTCAGTCAGCACTTTCAGAGGTGTCCGCGCTGCTCAATGCACCAAAGCAGGATAAGCAAAGGGGCAGCTACCCTGCAGCAGCCTTTACCGATCAGTGGGGATGCTTCTGGTACCACTACAGCAAAGACTGACATGAACATCTTTGTGCTCGAGTCTCCAATGAAAGCAGCCTTAAGTTACAGATGTTTTTTACAAGGGATTTAGTTATATTCTACATTTTACTTCTTCCATTGAATATCACTCCTGTATAACCTCTTTAAAGTTTGATACATGCTATATTTTGACAACTAATATATTGGCCTTACCCAGAGAGCTGTTGCTGAATGAATATTCACGTTGCGTATTCAAGCTCAGGAGCCAACAAATATCAAAGTTAATGTCGCACGAGTTCCTCAACTCTGCCTGGTTGCATATACGTCTGAAGATGATGCCATCCTCTGTAAACTGCCACATGGACCTGAAAAATTCTCTACAGATTCACATACACAGGCAGAAGAGCAGCATGGCATAATGTGCCACACTTTGCAGAGCTAGGTGTGCAACCAGCTGCCTTCATTACCTACAGATTTATAGGACAGAGTCTGTCATGAAGAAATGACAGAGTGGAGAGGATTTTCGTTTGTACCAAACACTGGCCTGATTCTCCCACAAAAGTCAGCTTAAAATCTGTTTGTTCTGATGGAAGCACAGTTAGGGCAGTAATACCTCTCTGACCAACTTGCTAAGTCTAAAACAGATGCAAAAAGAAGAAAAAAAGCCCTGTGCAATGGAAGTGCTGTGCTATGAGCCACAGCATCGTCCTACTTCAGTCATGAGCACTGAACATCATGAGTCCTTCCACCACACGTAGCATCTGGATAATGGGTATTGTTAAAAGTATGGCTCCTTTCTGGAGGAGAAAGGAGCTAGTGCCATGTCAACGTCCATTTGCATTGCAGAACTCTCTTGTAAAGGGAGTAATTTTCATGAGTTCCCATCTCAATGTATTCTGCTCAAAGTCAGGAAAATACTATAGTTATACTCAGTACGTCTTTGTAGCACACAGAGAAGAACTGCAATGAGACAGGACTGTAGAGAAGAGAGAAAAAAATTACATATAAGAGGAATTGTAAAATGATTTCTACAATTTACAACCTGCAGAAGCAATAAGGGACCCTGTTCTGCCACCGCTTATGTAATATATGTCCTATGTATTCTCATAAACTATGTGGCTGCAGTACTTTGCATAGCCTTTTTGTATAATTAAGATGGAAATGGGTTTTGCTGTTCCAGCATCAGTGAGCTTCCCCGGGAGCACAGAAGAAGGTGGGAGGGGAGGACATGGTGGGGACGTGCTAGGGGCTGGGAGCCAGCTCAGTGAAAGTACTCGGAGCCCAGGACATCTCCCAAAAGCAAAGGGCAAAGCACGGACTGGACTGTGCCCACGCTGACCTTGATCCATCTAAACCGTGTCCATGTTCTCACGCCTTCTGTGGTCCCTTCAGAGCCATGCAGGCCTTCACAAGAAATGGCAACGCTGTGGAAAGGGACCCTTAATGGACTGTGGATGAATGTTTTTCTCCATGACTGCTGACAGCTCCTGTATGACAAAGTCCTTCCCCAGGAAGCCATAGACTCAACCTATCTACGACTCTGGAGTGGCTCTTCATCCCCTTCCCAAGTCTGTCCTGTAGCCATTGCAGCTTTAATTGACATCAGAAGGAGCTACTTTCACTGCAGCTCAGGACAATGACCTCCTTGGCCAGTGGCAGGTACATTTTCAGTGCTATGACCATAGGATGTGGATGGTGAGGCTTCCCGTCCATTTGGCCCGTGGAGTGGATCACACAGCCCTGCTTGTCACAGGTGACACTTGAAGACAGGATTTGGTATTCGTGAGAAATTGATTCTTGTCTTGAAAATGTCGGATTAAATCAAACCAAGCATCATTTACATGGCAGCATAAGAACGACCATATCAGCTCAGAGCAAGAGTACGTCTCCCCCTGTATTCTCTCTTAAAGGATAGCCAAATACAAATGTGCTGTGAACCAGAAGTTCAAAAATAATGTCCTGGAAATGGTGATGCATGAAGTTTCCCATGTGATACATGCTCCAGCTTACCCGAGCTGGAGACACCAGGCTGTCTGGACTCTAAAACAAGAGAGGGATATCCTGGCTCACTGAAATGACAAGTCTTTTGAGATTGTCTAAAGAGTTTAATTTCTGCTATACCACAGTAAAAACTGTTCATAAAGGATTTTTTTCATGTATTTCTGGCCCTCTGGATTCCTGATTCCTTGCCAGACAACCTAAGTCCACCAGCACAGTGCTACTGTTCTGGAACTGTGAATCTTGAAAGTGCTATTGACTCCATCACTCTGAGAAGGAGCTGCAAAATATATGTCCTACCCTTTTTTTTTTTTTTCTGACAAAGGTGATGATTTGATGTTTTTCTGCAAAACTCTGGGCAGCTCCTACCATCATGTCCATCCTGTCTATCTATGTACCTGAGCTGGGAGCATGAGAAGCAGGATCTCCACCCATGCAAGCCTCGGATTCTACCTCTGACACCAGGACAGATGAGGTGCCCTCAGCCACTGGTGCCACCCTTGTATGCTCCAGCCTTGCCACCATGCCGTCTTAACTGGAATCTGGCCATTGGAAGAGTCCTGTTTCTATAAGGTTACCCTTGGGTTTTCTTTTGCCACCTTTCATCATGATTTCCAGGATCTGAGTATTTCCTGGGGAAAAGGATATGAGCTTTTTCAAATTCTCCAGACACAGCTTGGTTGCAGTGAAGCAGTGGACATTGCAAATACAGAAAGGAAGGCATGTACTGTCTGGATTATTAATTTCCAGGGGAAAGGAAAAGGTTAATTTAAAAGAATGAAAAAAAAAGGACTCATCGTCAAGCTGAAAAAAGATAGTGAACAGGAAGAATTTTGGCATTTATGACTCTTGTTGTCATAGAAACTGAACTTGATATTTCCATAGAGCAATACATAGAGGTAACAAATACTGTACTTTATAGCAGTGATGAATTAAGATCAACTTAAGATTTTCAATACATTGTCAAACAGATCAAATACTGGTTTATTTTGTATTGCCAAGTTGTTATCAGAGTCCTTAAAAATCACTGGTGATATATTCAAATGAAACCTATCTGGTATTTGCAGGCTATTATTAGAAATTCGAGCGGCTGGGGGAGAGATATTACAATAGCCTAGCAAAAGTTTTCAAATTTCCATCAGAAAAGAGCATGTCTCATGGGACACATCTCTTGTTTGCCATCACACAACCTCCTCTGGCACCTACAGCAATGACTTGCATAGAAAACAGTTCTGTACAATTTTATGGATCTTGAGGGCAGTTTCTGAGCTCAAAATTGAAAGAGGACTCAGTGTGAGAGGATTGAACAGTTCTCTGGACCACACAGCTCAGGACCTGCTGGCTTCTCTAAGGTCTTTCGGCAGCTGATACAACAAACATTGCTTGGATTCCCCAAATTCTACTTATCTGTGTAGACCTATTAAAAGTGTGGTGGTGACACATCTAGGTTCTGAGGATTTCAGCTAGTTTAGCATATCACAGTGTGGCCTCCATCTAGCTGGGACCACCATAGTCATATATTAAAGGGTTTTTTTGACCATTTTGATCATGAACCATTACCTCCTGTGTAGTTATGACTGTAGGGTTCCTCTGTATGTGGTTCTGCTTCAAGGTGAGCACACACACAAAAAAATCAGATTTGATTTTAAAAATTCCAGTAGTAGGTAGCTTATGAAAATTATTTGTACATTGTTCCTCATTATTTTAATACAGAAGCAAGAAAATGGCCTTTATCCTGCAGCCCCCAAACTACTCTTAACAAGACTTTATTTACCTCATTTCCCATCTGGGTATTTTTTGCCCTTTATTGAGTAGGTTGGAGAATCCTCTGTCAAAGTTAAGTTCCGTTTGTTGTTAAAAGATAGAAATTGTGATCAAGATAGACCTTTACCTTTTCTTTGGTAAGTAAAATGTTGACTGCCTAGGCAGTCTTTCATGTCAGGTGTATTTTTCTTCCTTTTGTTGTTGCTGTTCTCATGATTCTCAGAACCTTCTCCCATCATATTTTTTTTAAATGATCATGTCAGAACTAGGCAGTGCATTTTAGCACCACTCGTATTTAAAGAGAAATGCCTTACACCTGCACAATATTTTTTAATTTCTATAGGTAATGCTGCCTAGGCTGGCCTATGCCCATGGTCAGCAGTGTCTGCTTTGGTGTCTGCTGAATCAGTAATTCACTGCTTCTTCATCTAGCAGAAGGATTTTCCCGCGATGCTGACTTTGGTGCTGCTGCTTCCTTTCTTCATTGCTTCAGTAGCTCACCTTACTCTTGCAATCTCTCATTGTTGTCTGTGAGTGAGGATGCAGAAACAGCAGTAAGAAGTGGAAATAATCTTGTCCGTGCTAATGGGGTAAGGAATCTGACAAACCCGCATACCCTGACCTCCGGAGGCTGCGGGTATTGGCAGTGCGACCGCACGCCTGCTTTGTGAGAGGTGCTTCTGCCGCTTGCTTTCAATAGGGATGGTAATGGGCAGTAGCTGGTCCAGCTAAAAAGAATGAATGAAGCCTCTGTTCTTCCTGCCAACAGTTAGAACATCTGAATTATGAATGAAGAGAGCTACATGCTTCCTAGACTCTTTTATTTAGCTAATGTATTAAAAGATTGGAAAGAAAATTTATATGGGTTACAATGAAAGGAAAAAGACTGATACAGGGAATGTGAACCGACACAGAGATGTTTTGTGGGCCCTGATGATGTCACATAAAAGCCTTAGGGAAGATAATGCACTGTTCTAGGCAAGATAATTCTTTGCCCCAACCTTACACTGCTGAGGATGCTTTCCCTTTCTGCCTCCCATTTAGGAATGTGTACAAACAAAGTGAACAGGCTAAGAGTCCGGGCAATAAGTCCAGAAAATGGTTCTTGTTTCCGCTGTTAAGTGTTAACAGAAGGGACATATACCTTTGGACGTACCTGGTTCCTTTAGTTTTAATTCTCACTTATTGGAGCTTTCACAGTACTTTTTTACAACTTGGCATTCCATGTACCCTTTAGGTAGATGAGGAGAAGAAATCTCAATATTCTCATTTGTCTTTACTAAAGTTTAAGAAAAACGTGAGAGACTTTTCATATTTTCACCAGAAGTCATTGAAACCAGGTAATAATCAGACCCACCTTTTGTGGAAATCCACGATGCTTTTCCTTCGAGTGCCGCACTCCCTTCTTGCTCAGGAAGAGGTCAGTAAATATTCCCACCATCAAGAGTGAACCTAAACAGATGAGAAGTTAAATACTGCAGCGGGCATGACAGTACCTGTGAAATATTCCGTACATTCTACTTTCCAGATCCTG
Source organism: Cariama cristata (assembly GCF_000690535.1). Lineage (NCBI taxonomy): Eukaryota > Metazoa > Chordata > Aves > Cariamiformes > Cariamidae > Cariama > Cariama cristata. Next base: position 71,627 of record NW_009592924.1, on the reverse strand, counting down.
AAAATACCCAATTTTCCTGGAGAGCTAAAGTATGTTATATGATCGGCCACCATGTTAATATTCTGCTTTGATAGCTCTATCGATTGCCATGTTGCTGCTAAGAGCCTTGTCCCAATGCACAAAACTTGTTTATAATTTATGTAAACCACATAGTTTTATACTGCTGCTAATTCTGTGGCTTATTGACCTCAGCAGCTTTTGGAAGTGGTACGCCTCTCTTTCCTCCTCTGTCCTTACAGCATGCATGTATCCTGACCATTTACACACTGTCCGGTTACATATATTCTTGGAAAATTATTTATACATTTTTCATATAACGTGAACCACGGAGCTGGAAAGAAATATGTGATACTGAAGTGCTAATATATTTCGATGTCTTGGGTTTAAGAGTGCATTTCCCAGAGAATACAGAGGCAATTGTTAATGTCATGTCTGATTTCCTTTCTGGAGATGAAAGATGGACAAAGATTTACTAGAAGTATTCTTTTCCGTGCCAAGAGAACGGATACACATTAGTAAGTTGACAGAAAAGATGAATCCTCTTGTGCCACTGCTGCTGTCCACTCTCCAATCTTCCCTTATAATTAATTAGCTGTCAGATCTGCTAAAACTCAAATAACGGATTACTGGGATGCAAGGCAAATTGGCCCTGAAATTAAGACCCAAGTTTGAGTTGGTCTTCTCACTGACCTTGCAACTCTTGTTATTGATTTTGGGTAATTTCCACCTGCTTAGGAAAGGCAAGAACAAGGTAGAAGTAACAAAGAAGTTTTTTAAGAGTCCTTTTGTCAGGTGCTCCACGATTTCAAACATTTGGTACTTATGCCTGTGAGCTCTCTTCACTACTTAAGTACGTTAACTTAACTGAAATATTTACTGCTCATCTGTTTCTAAGCTTCAAAATGAAAATAAGGATGTAGATCTATTGTTTGTCCCTACAATAATTCACAGAGTAAAATATAATTTGAATAACTTCACTGAATTAATAAAACTACTCTATTGCATAGCTGTCGTGGTTTAACCCCAGCCAACAACTAAGCCCCACCCAGCCGCTCTCTTGCTCCTTCTGGTGGGATGGGAGAGAGAATCAGAAGGGTAAAAGTGAGAAAACTCCTGGGTTGAGATAAAGACAGTTTAATAGGGAAAGCAAAAGTCCCGCGTGCTAGCAAAACAAGACAAGAAATCCATTCCCCACTACCCACGGGCAGACCGATGTTCAGCCATCTCCAGGACAGCAGGGCTCCATCACATGGAACGGTGACTTGGGAAGACAAACGCCATCACTCCCAATGTCCCCCTGCCTCCTTCTTCTTCCCTCTGCTTTCATTGCTGAGCATGACGTCATATGGTATGGGATATCCCTTGGGTCATTGGGGTCAGCTGTCCCGGCTGTGTCCCCTCCCAACTCCTTGTGCCCCCCCAGCCTCCTCGCTGCTGGGGTGGGGTGAGAGGCAGCAGAGCCCTTGGCTCTGTGTGAGCCCTGCTCAGCAATAATGAAAATATCCCTGTGTTATCAACACTGTTTTCAGCACAAATCCAAAACATAGCCCCATACCGGCGACTATGAAGAAAATTAACTCTGCCCCAGCCAAAACCAGCACAATAGCTTAATTCAATTTCCAAAACCTTCTTAAAATTGAAGACACCTGTGGAAAAAATACCTCAGATTTAGGTGTATGGTTGCAGTAACTGGCATAATCTCCTTTATTACAGGACAAAATAATTTATTAAACTTGTATTTATTTAATCAGTCTCTGTCAGTCTTTTGGTAACCATCTTAAAACTTCAATTGTATTTTAAGGATTCCACAGCCCTTTTGCTGTAGCACAAGCCTGATGTTTGCTCTGAGCTGTACTTTTTCTGGGGGGTATATTCCATTGAAGTTGCCTTGCTCCTATAACTGATGACACTTTGGGGGAAGACGGGGTCACTAGTCCCTCCACTCATTTGTGCTGGGGATCCACCACAGTCCCATTTGTACCCTTCGACTGCCCCAGGCTGGCTATAATACCTCCATGCTTCTCCTTCTATCCTGCTGATAGACTACTACTGGAAATGTTTCCAAGACAAGAGTGACATAAAATACAGTATTTTTTAGATAATAGGACATCCACCAACGGAAAATGAAGTGCCCAGTGCTCACAGAGGAAGCCTGGCTGAAGCAGTGATGGATTTCCTGACACGAGTCTGAATCAATTGGCTTCAGCCTTCTCTCAATAATTTGGAAAGCTGGATGCTATACAGAAGACCTCTGATGTAACACATCTGAAATTCGTTATACTTCATGGGCATTGCTTTTGTGGAATTGTAGAAGAACATGAATAGATCTTGATGTGGACAAAATATCCGAAATACAATACTTCACTTATTGGTGTGGTTTATAAAGGGTAACAGGAGAACTTTGTGCAGCTCCAGGCAAAGCTGAATTTTCCGAACCTACAGTTTAGTTAGGATGCATGAATATGTCAGAAACACTGTATTGGCATGTCCTGATGAATTATTACATTTCTCAGGAAAATAGTTACTGCTATGGTAACACTACACATTTTTATTTTGTGAGGAACTGAATTTGCCCTGTAAAACATACTGTCTCCTACAAGTATATTCTGCTTGCATTAAAGCACAGAAAGCTGAAAGAAGCCCTGGATAAGCATTCTGTTATCTGTTATCACAGGATAACTTTGGTTATCCCATGTTCAGCTGGCTGAGACTGTTTGTCCCTCCAGACACTGTTGCTCCAGGGATGCGCACAGCCTGTCCAGGAGCAGGCTGGGAGTGCAGGATGCTGCACTCTGCAATGGGCTGACCGCAGGACCCCTTTCCCCAGGGCTGGCAGAGGGGCAGCCGCATG